>NW_024804898.1:0-4948 GCF_019175285.1 Sceloporus undulatus
TGTAGGCGGGACTGGAGTTCCGGGTTGCATTTTAGCATCCAGCCTCCTTCTCCAAATTGGGAACACGTGTAAACAGAGCCAGAAGACACGTGGTTTGCCAGCAAGCTAACACAAGTTTTAATAAGTTTCCAAGTGCAAGTCTTTAACAAGAGGACCCCTAAAGGACCTTAAACTTCCCCAAACACCAAAACAATAGGAGACTCTAACTCAAAACTACCTGGGGCTCTTTCACTTCAAGGCCCAGCACATTCCTCCGTGGAGGTAACACCCCTGCGATACTTCTCGAGAGGTTCAGTTTCTGCCTTTTCCTTATTAGGAGGTCGGGGACCCACCTCCCAACGCTCTCCTCTGGGGTCCCACCACGCCCCCTCCAAGTCTTCTCTTTGGGCCACCGGCCACGCGTCTTCGTCAGAGAATGGGAAGTCACCCTCTTCCCTAGGGTCTCGAAGACGTACCTCTTCGTGGGGCCCTTGTCGCAGGCGTCCACCTCTTCGCCTCAAAGATACCGGAGTCCCACTTCGCCCTGGACTACGCTGTATCTGTCCTTTCCCTTGCTCGGCCGCAACTTCCCGTTCAGATCTTCCGCGTCCTCCTCCTCTCCCCGCCCGTCCTGGCCCTGCCTCTTTTGAAGACCTCTCTCCACCCCCTGACTCCGCCTCTCCCATTACTCCTTCCCCCACCTGGTCTCCCTCCGCCCTTTCATCCTCTCCTCTCTCTACAGATCCACTACATAACCCCCCCCCTAAGAGGGATGATCGGCGCGAGGCAGTCCAGGTGGCCTGTCGGGAAAAAAAATCGGCATTAGAATGTAAAAGTCCTTGGCGGTGGCTTACAGTAAAGGCATAAGGCTGTAGGGCCATATACCACCGGGTAATGCGGGGATTAGCGTCTTTCATGGATAAAATCCACGTTAACGGGGCGTGATCGGTAACTAGTTGAAAGGGGGCTCCCCATAGATAATACCGTAACGCTTCCACTGCCCACTTGATCGCCAAAGCCTCCCTTTCAATAGCCGCATACCGTTGTTCTGCCGGTTTCAATTTTCTGCTCAAATATATGACAGGATGTTCCCCATCATCCCACTCTTGTGAAAGGACCGCCCCTATTCCCGTTTCTGAGGCATCTGTCTGTACTATGAAAGTCTTAGAAAAATCTGGGGCTCTTAAAAGGGGAAAGCTGCAAAGACGTGTCTTCAAACTTTCAAAAGCTTGTTGTTCTCTCCTACCCCATTTAACTCTCCTTGGCTGCCCCTTCCTGGTCAAGTCTGTCAAGGGGCTGGCCAAGTGAGAAAAATGAGGTATGAACCTCCTATAATACCCAGCCAGACCTAGGAATTGCCTAACCTGTTTCTTTGTTTGGGGAATGCCCCACTCCTCAACTTTGTGCACTTTATCCGGCATGGGTTTAATCAAACCTTGTCCTACCACATGTCCCAGGTACTTTACCTCCTTACAAGCAATTGCACACTTCTTGGGGTTGGCTGTAAGTCCCGCTGTCCTTAAAGCTTCCAGGACTAATGTTAAATGATGTAAATGCTCACCCCAAGAATCGCTAAAAATAATAATGTCGTCAATATAGGCAGCAGCGCAAAAGGTCAGATCTTTCAAGACAATGTCCATTAACCTTTGGAAAGTAGCTGCTGCTCCATGGAGGCCAAAAGGCATGCGTGTGAATTGGAAGAGACCCTTGGGAGTGGCAAAGGCTGTCTTCTCCCGGTCTTCTAATCGTAGCTTGATCTGCCAATAGCCTTTTGTCAAGTCAATTGAGGACAGAAATTGAACGCTCCCTAGCCGATCTAGTAAGTTCAAAGCCCCGGGCATGGGGTAAGCGTCGAACTTTGATACCTTATTCAGTTGTCTAAAGTCTACACAAAAACGGACTGAACCATCAGGCTTTGGCACCATTACTGGCAGACTCCTCCAAGGGCTTACTGATGGCTCAATTACTCCTAGATCTAACATCATGTCTACCTCTTTATTAATTAACTCTTGTATCCGCCAAGGCCACGGTCTTAATGGAACTCTTACCACCTTCCCCGGTTCTGTCTGAATGGAATGTTCCCATACTTCTGTACACCCAGGCTCCCCTTTAAAAACATCTTGAAAGGCGTGCTGCAACCTTCTCACCTGTTCCAGTTGTTCTTGTTGCAGAGGCGAGAGGACAGGAATATCTCCTACCTCCCGGAAATCCTCCACTTGTGGCCCTATCATCCACTCCTCCTCTTCATTAGGCCCCTCGTCTGTTTCCCCGAAAAGGGCCTCTCTGACCCTCCAGGCCTTCAAAAGATTAATATGAAAGATTTTTTTCTTTAAGGGAGCATCACTCATTTTTACTTCATAATCTACTGGGCCTACCCGGCGGACAACTTCGAAGGGCCCTTGCCACTTAGCAAATAACTTAGCCTTTTGAGCTGGTAATAGGACTAATACCCTCTGTCCTATGTCCAATTCCCTTTCCTTCACCTTCTTATCATAATTCCATTTCTGTTCCGCTTGTGCCTTGGCCAAATTATCTCTAGCGATTTGTCCTATTTCTTTAAGGTGCTCTCGCATTTGCAACACAAATTGTAACTCTGATTGTGAATTTGGTTCCTCTATTTCCCATCCCTCCTTTACAATATCAAGAATCCCTCTGGGTCTCCTCCCAAAAACTAATTCGAAGGGGGAGAATCCTAATGAAGACTGTGGCACTTCCCTAAATGCAAACAATAGGGGTTCTACTAGCTGCGGCCATTTTTTTGGATTTTTTTCCACAAATTTTTTTAACATATTTTTAAGGGTTCTATTAAATCTCTCCACAAGCCCGTTCGTTTGGGGGTGGTACACGGAGGTTTTAAAGGGCCGCACCCCTAACATCTCCCACATTTTCTGTAAGGTTTGACTCATAAAGTTTGAGCCTTGGTCTGTAAGAATCTCTTTGGGGAATCCTACCCTCGAGAAGATTTTTACCAGTTCCTGGGCTATTCGGGGAGCGGGCGTGGTCCTTAAAGGAACCGCTTCAGGGTAACGTGTGGCACAATCTACCACTACCAAAATATATTTAAAGCCCCCTGCCGCCGGTTCTAGGGGTCCAATGATATCCATAGCCACCCGGGCAAATGGTTCCTCAACTATGGGCAAAGGCATTAGCTTACCCCCGGGCGAGCCTTTGTCCTGAAAAAGCTGGCATTGTGGACAGGATCGACAGAAATCCCTTACATCCGCAAAGACTCCCGGCCAATAAAATCTCTGAGTTACTCGCTGAGTTGTCTTGTCCATACCTAAATGTCCCGCCATGGGAATTTCATGTGCCAACTTCATTACTACTAAACGAAGAGCCCGGGGCACTACCAGCTGGGCCTCCCCTCCCTCTGGACCTCTTTTGGGCGGTATCCTGTATAATAGGTCTTTCTTTAAAATAAAACAAGGGCCTTCCTTCTCCCCTTCCATCGAAGCTTGTCTTAAGGCTTCTCCCAAGGTAGGGTCATCTTGCTGCCACGCCACTACCTGTGCTCTCTTTACTCCCCCCACATCTATCTCCACGGCTCCCTCACCCTCACCCGCCAGGCCTTCTGCTTCTTTCAACAATTGTCGCCAGCCTGGCCAATCTCTTCCTAATAGAGCTTCCCAACGCAAAGAAGGAACGACCCCTACCCGGAGTCTATTCTTCCGTCCCTCTACTTCTATTTGGGCCCATGCTGTGCGATAAGGCTTCAGGTCCCCATGAATACACCGTACGTTAACCCAACCTGCCTCTGACTCCTTAGGTAATTCTCTAACCAACGTCTGACTACAACCCGAGTCCACTAAAGCTTTCAACTCCCTCCCTTCCACCCGCGCGATTACTATCCGAGGTGCAGACGCAATTTTCCTTACCTGGGAAGCCTCCCATGTATCCGCCCACGAGCACTCCATTACCGGACAATCTCTCCTGATGTGTCCCTCCATTCCACAGGTAAAGCAAACGACGGGGCGTCGAGCCACTTCCTTGGTCACCCCTTCCGATTCCTTTCGGGACTCCACCGCCTCCCCTTTCACAGCTGTAGCCCCTTCTGGGGGCCGAGGAAGGCTTTTAGGTAATCCTCGTCCCATGCCGCGTCCCCCAATTTGCAGAGTCCTCCCTCCTCTAATGGGGACGCCATCTCCTCCTCTCGCCAACCGTCCTCCTTCACTTTCCTCTGCCATGGTAAAGGCCTCCAGCAGGTTTATGGCTGCCTCCAAATCCTTGGGCTTATGGCATCGTAGCCAATTCCTGGCTTGCAAGGGTAGCGAGGTGATGTACTGCTCCACTAGCACCACTTCCGCCACCTCCACCGCTGAGCGTCCCGTGGGCTTCAGCCATCGTAAGCCACAGGCCCTGACTTTCTGCCCCAAGGTTCGCGGATGTACCCCAGGCCTCCATTTTAAATCCCTCAAGCGGCGTCTATAAGTCTCCTCAGAAATATTCAACGTCTGCAAAATTGTTTCCTTGACCCTCTGGTAATCCTTAGCATCCTCTACTGACATGGTATCCACCGCTTCTTGTGCAGGGCCCGTGAGGCAAGGGGTTAAAATCAGGGCCCATTGTTCTTGCGGCCATTGAGCTGCCAGGGCCACCCTTTCAAAGGTATTTAAGAACGCCTCTACGTCATCCTGAGGCCCCATTTTCATCAACTTTAAAGGGTTCAAACCCATCGTCCAGTTCATCCCTCTTTCCCTATCAGCGGCGCCCTCAGCCCTCGGGGTCCTCCAAAGCTCCGCCAAACGAGACACTAGTTGTTCCTGTGCCTGTTGCTGAGCGCTACACACCTGTTCTAATACTCTAGTCTGCTGAGAGGAAACATGTTGCAACAAAAGTTGTTGCTGTTCTGCAAACCACAGAAACAATTGGTCCTGACTCGACGGCGGTCCCGCCCTAGGGGCGTGCCCCGCATTCTCCACCAATGTAGGCGGGACTGGAGTTCCGGGTTGCATTTTAGCATCCAGCCTCC
>NW_024804899.1:0-4947 GCF_019175285.1 Sceloporus undulatus
ATTATTATTATTATTATTATTATTATTATTATTATTATTATTATTATATTTTCCATTTCCCTGATATTTTTTCTCCAGCAAGTATCTATATATAGTCCAATTATTCTCTCTTAGCTCCCATTTACAAAATGCTTCTTGCAGAGACAACCACCCTGAAGTCTCATAGAATTATAAAAGCATAGAATCATAGAAGAGTTGGAAGAGACCACAAGGGCCATCCAGTCCAACCCCATTCTGCCATGCAGGAACTCACAATCAAAGCATACCTGACAGATGGCCATCCAGCCTATGTCTAAAGGCCTCCAAGGAAGGAGACTCCTACACATCCTGTGGAAGAGTGTTCCACTGTCGAACAGCCATTACTGTCAGGAAGTTCCTCCTAATCTCTTTTCCTGTAGCTTGCACCCATTGTTCTAGTCTCTGGAGCAGCAGAAAACAAGCTTGCTCCCTCCTCAATATGACATCCCTTCAAATATTCAAACAGGGCATGTACTGATGTGAGAATTTATTTTGCACTCGCTCTGCTTTGCATTTGGAACAACCACAGCGTTGCTCTTCACGTGTGGTAATTAATCACTCAATTTGGCTCACTTTCGAATTGGCCCTGCTTGGCATTTTCTTCGGGATGGGGGCACATATCCCACGTATGATAACGGCCTTAGGAGGGAAAGACTGTGGCTTTCTGTGTGACTTTTTGTTGCTCATTTGCTGTCCAGGGGCTAAAAGGTGTTCAAGGGCTCACAAACCTATACAAGCTTGTGCTACTCTTCCTTCTTAACTTCCTTTATTTTGAAACTGGACTGAAATCAGGCAGCTTTTCAACTAGAGACAGCTGTCCTCTGAGAAAGATGCCTCTTTTGGTAGAAAGACAGGACATCGATTTAGTACAAACAGATCTAGAACTTATGAGATGGATATTTCTGGGTTCAAACCAATGGTTGCTGCAATTTTTGCTTGTAGCTTCCCTTAAAATAGCATTCACAATTGAAATAAAATGATGATTGATTTTTTAAAAAGTGATTTCTTTGTTGCTGCGTCAACATGCTGACAAATTTCTTTCTTTGATTTTTCAGTCTGCAGAATTCTTCGAAATGCTGGAAAAAATGCAGGTGAGGGTCATGCTCATGTACTTATTCCATTTGGGGCTAGTTGTAGACATGAATGTAAGTTGTTTAATGTAGCCTTTGAGAATATTTAAACAGGATGTGGAGAAACTGGAGCATGTCCAAAGGAGAGCAACTAAAATGGTGAAGTGTCTGGAAGCCATGCCCTACGAGGAACGACTTAGGGAGCTGAGGGTGTTTAGCCTGGAGAAGAGAAGGTTAAGAGGTGATATGATAGCCCTGTTTAAATACTTGAAGGGATGTCATACTGAGGAAGGAGCAAGCTTGTTTTCTGCTGCTCCAGAGACTAGGATCTGGAACAATAATAATAATAATATTTAATAATAATATTTATTTGTATACCGCCGTCTGGCAAACCAATCCGGGCGGTTAACAACAGTAAAATATAAAATATGACAATTAAAAACACTTTATCCCTCCCCCCCTTAAGACAGTATTAAACAGTATAACATATTAAAAACACAATACAAGCATAAAACCAGCAGTTAAAACTAAAAACCCTGATATCCCTCTGTTGATCCTCAACCATCACTAAGATGGGGCCACGGGAGGAATGAGGGAATCAGGGAACCTGGGCCGGGATGGTTAATCTGGAAAGGCCTGCCGGAAGAGATCCGTCTTGACCGCTTTTTTAAAGCTGTCTAATGATGTTATCTGACGGATCTCATCCGGCAGGTCGTTCCAGAGTTTGGGGGCGACAGCAGAGAACGCCCTCTGGGAGGTTGCCGCAAGCCTAGATTTTAGAGGCTGCAGTAAGTTCCTCCCAGAGGACCGGAGAGCGCGGGGAGGATTGTACGGGAGGAGGCGGTCTCTAAGATAGTTTGGACCCAAGCCATTTAGGGCTTTAAAGGTGATAACCAACACCTTGTACTGGGCCCGGAAGCTGATAGGCAGCCAGTGGAGGGACCTCAAAACCGGAGTAATGTGGTCCCTCCTAGATGTACCTGACACAAGCCTGGCTGCCATGTTTTGAACCAGCTGTAATTTCCGAGTCAAGCACAGGGGTAGCCCCATGTAGAGTGCATTACAGAAGTCAAGGCGTGAGGTTACCAGCGCGTGCACAACCATCTCGAGATCCCTTACTTCCAGAAAAGGGCGCAGCTGGCGTATCAGCCGAAGCTGATAACAGGCACTCCTGACCGTCGCATTTACCTGATTTGTCATCAGGAGCGACGAGTCAAGGAGCACCCCCAGACTGCGAACACAGTCGCTGGAGGAGAGTGTGACCCCATCCAGGACTGGAGGTTGCAACCCAATTCTTGGTTTCGGGGCCGCTACCATGAGCACCTCCGTCTTGTCTGGATTCAGTTTCAATCTGTTTTTCCTCATCCAGCCCATTACCGCCTGAAGACATTCATTGAGAGAAGAGATGCCATCGGAATTCGAGGCCGACGAACGAGATACGGAGAAATAGATTTGGGTGTCATCAGCGTACTGATAACACCCAGCACCATAACTCCGTATTATCTCACCCAGCAGCTTCATATAGATGTTAAATAACATCGGGGACAAAATAGCCCCCTGAGGAACCCCACAAGTGAGGTACCTCTTACTGGAACTACAGTCCCCGAGTAGCACCCTCTGAGACCTGCCCGAGAGGAAGGACCGGAACCACTGCAAAGCAGTGCCCCCAATACCTAACCCATTCAGGCGGTCCAAGAGGATGCCGTGATCTATAGTATCAAAAGCCGCTGAGAGGTCTAAGAGCACCAACAGGGTCACACTCCTCCTGTCAATGCTCAGACGCAGATCGTCGGTCAAGGCAACCGTGGCAGTCTCTACGCCAAAGCCTGTCCTAAAGCCAGTTTGAAATGGGTCTAGATAATCGGCTTCATCCAAGACAGCTTGGAGCTGAAGGGCAACCGCCCTCTCGATCACCTTGCTCAAAAATGGCAGCAATGACACCGGCCTATAATTCCTCATATCCAGGGGGTCCAGGGAAGGTTTTTTCAGGAGCGGCCTAACTGCCGCTTCCTTTAAACAAGATGGAACATGTCCTTCCCTGAAGGATGCACCGATGATATCCGTGAGGAATCTCATCAATGCATCCCCCCCCTGGACTGCCAGCCATGATGGGCAAGGGTCAAGAGGGCAAGTTGTCTTCCTCACCTTACCAAGCAGCTTGTCCACGTCATCAGTACTCACAGATTGGAGCTGATCCAGTATGACTACATCGGATGCAAGCTGCAGGAAAAGAGATTCCACCTCAACATTAGGAGGAACTTCCTGACTGTAAGGGCTGTTCAACAGTGGACACACTCCTTCCTCAGAGTGCAGTGAAGTCTCCCTCCTTGGAGGTCTTTAAACAGAGGCTGGATGGCCGTCTGTTGGGGATGCTTTCATTAAGAGTTCCTGCATGGCAGAATGGGGTTGGACTGGATGGCCCTTGCGGTCTCTTCCAACTCTATTATTCTATGATTCTAATAAGAAGGGAACTGACTTCCCCCTCAATATTTTGAGTATCTTTAGTCTGAAGATAAATTTATTGCATTTGTTTGAGTGGAGTGATTCTATCTGTAGTTAGGTTGTACTTGTAAAAAAGTATTGCTTTTGTAATTTTTTGTGGCTTTTTTTTTATTTTATTTTTTTTTACTATGTGGCCATGTTCTAGAAGAGTTTATTCCTGATGTTTCGCCAGCATCTGTGGATGGCATCTCTGAAGATGCCAGCCATAGATGTTGGCAAAACGTCAGGAATAAACTCTTCTAGAACATGGCCACATCACTCAAAAAACCCACAAAAACCTATGCATGCCGGACATGAAAGCCTTCGACTTCACAGTATTGCTTTTGCTTGAAGGCAAGGGAACAGTTGCAGTAAGCAACAGGTTTCCTTATTTTGAACAACCCAATAGGAACAAGGTAATCACAATGTAGCAGTAGAGTCAGCCCTCCATATTTGCGGCTTTGTATTTTGTAGCTTTGATTATTCACAGATTTAATTAATATGTTCCCTCTAGGAATCTCTAGGTCCTTTCGCGTGAGTCTGTGGTCAACCTCCGCCAAAAGTAGTGCCGGAGGACCTAGAGATTTCTAGAGAGAACACTTCTCTAGGAATTTGTAGGTCCTCCAGCACAATTTCATGGTCAACTTCCAGCAGATGTTGCCCTGGAAGACCTAGAGATTCCTAGAGAGTTCTTCCGTTAGGTAAAAAAAATAGCTTTTTTTTAATTTCCAGTTTTTCCACTTTCATGGGGATATTGTGCCCCTAACCCCAGTGAATGCGGAGGGCCCACTATATTATTAGGAGAATGCTTGATTTTTTTTTTAAAAAAAAGGAATAGAAGCATCCATTTTTGTTGTTATTCTAAATTTCACCAAGAAGAACCCATAACAGTCTTTCAGAACCCTCTCAGTTCAGTCTTGGAGGCCCAATATATGTACACCTGTCCCTCCATATTCGCTAGGTTTAGGGACAGAAGACCCCCGTGAATATGGAAAAACCACAAATAACAAAAACGCCATGTTTTTAACATGAGAGGACACCTCTCTAGGAATCTCTAGGTCCTTCAGTGCAACTCTGTGGTCAACGTCCGACAGACACTGACTATAGGACTGCGTTGGAGGAGCTACAAAGGCCTAGTAGAGTGACCTGAATAGACTAGAAAGCTGGGCCACAGCTAACAAAATCAACAGGGAGAAATGTAAGGTACTGCACTTAGGGCGAAAAAATGAAATGCACAGATATAGGATGAGAGACACCTGGCTTAAGGAAACAACATGTGAAAGGGATCTAGGAGTTCAAGTAGACCACAAGTTGAACATGAGTCAACAGTGCGATGCGGCAGCTAACAAGGCCAATGCGATTTTAGGCTTCATCAATA
>NW_024804900.1:0-4947 GCF_019175285.1 Sceloporus undulatus
ACTAGAGCTCTCTGGCACAGAATTCTAAATACCTCATGAAACTAAAAATCCCAATTTCCCATAGGATGGCGACATAGCAGAGTAAGTGGTTAAAGTGCTATAGTTATGCAGGATGAAAACGTCCATGTGCGACTGAAAGACAAAGAATCACAAGAGAGGAAAGGGTCTTGAAAGAACCCATCAACAGTAAGCACCTGGACAACATAAATTTTAAAATCATTATAATTTAAATAGCAATGTGATGCATTTTACCATACTGGGAAGGTTGTGACTGAGTGACCTATTTGTGTGTTCATAGAATCATTGAATTGTAGAGTCGGAAGAGACCACAAGGGCCATCCAATCCAACCCCCTGCCAAGCAGGAATTCTCTATCAAAGCATCCCTTGGCAGGGGAGACACTATGATCACGAAGGTGGTTTTCCCAGGGTGAGGCTCATCTATTGCACTCCGAGCATGCTGACCCATGCGATTTCCCCAAATGCGGGAAACTTGACTGTATAATTTGTGGATCAAATTATGCAGTTGAGTTTCTTGCATTTGGGTAAAATGCAGGGGTCAGCACACCTTGAGTGCAATGGAAGAGCCGCACCCTGGGAAAACCACCTCCGTGATCATAGTATCTCCCCTGCCAGGGGATGCTTTGATGGAGAGTTCCTGCATGTTAGGGGGTTGGACTGGATGGCCCTTGTGGTCTCTTCCAACTCTACAATTCTATGATTCTATGAACATACAAACAGGTCATCCAGTCACAACCTTCCCAGTATGGTAAAATGCATTGCATTGCTATTTAAATTAAAATGATTTTAAAATTTGCATCTATCACTGGAATCCTATATAACCTGTTATGTTACATACCTTTGTATATATCTAGTTACATAGCAGAGGTGCTATGAAACCACTTTATTTGAACTATGGAGGTGCATAACGTTGTTGTTGTTGCTGCTGTTGTTGTTATATTTAGAGTATTTATGCTCGACTCTTTAGCCACAAAGCCTCTCAGATCATTTACAGATTACTAATTTGACAGTTTCCTACCTTTAAGCTTCCAGTCTAAAAAGACATGATACAAAAGGAGAAGGGAATGTCAATGGGGAAGGGACTGAATCTAGCAGATACTGCAAGTTCTTCTCTCCCTCCAAGTCCAGGACAATGGCATTTGGAATGGTGGGAGGGCCTTTCATCTGCCTTTGGGCCTAGGCATAGTGGAGCTATGTTTACCTTGCCTTCTCTCATAACATGGCACTGACAAGAATGCCTGATGAACACTGGGACTGATGTGATGTCCATCCTATTGTGTATCAGTCACTTTGGTGGCTCTATTACTTCATAATGTAACAGCAGCCCTTTACTGGATAATTTAGGCTAATTATAATTCCTGCAGACGCAAGTCTACTTAAGACATAAGACCCTACCATGATTCTAGTCTCAACTTAAATATTAGCAAATGTAAATATTATGCAAATGGTCACCAAAACTGTGACCTTCCTAGGAGTTCCTAGGGAGCAGGAAGTGTTGTACACAGGACATTCCATTGTCCATTTTGCTTCAGCAAAAGGATGAAGAGAATGAGGATGAGCATGAGGCTGCATTGTACTACTAGTAACAGTGGTGGCAATGGTAGCAGTAGTAGTAGCAGTAGCAGTGGTACAAGCATTGACATGTCTTGCGCATATCTTGGAGCATGCACTTAGGTTGCAAAAGTGTGGAACTGGGAAGATGTGGGGGAAAGTACAGTAGAGAGCACTGAAAAAGAGATTTAAACCCTGATGATTAGGAGGCTCTGCAAATATAGGCCAGTATTTTTATCTCAGCTACTTAATTTCAAATATGCTGGAGTCCCATTTATTTGAATGGCGGTGCGCTCCTGCGCACCTTGCTGTGCATGTACCTCTGGCATGTGCAACATTTTGTTCCTCACCGCTTACTGTCCGCATAGGCTTAAATCCATGTACGGTGAGGGGTCGTATGCCGAGGATATGCTGTATATACAAAGGGATCTGGTAGCATTTTTGAGACTAACTGAAAGTGAAAATTTGGTAGCATGTGCTTTCATAAACTTGAGTCTATTTCCCCAGATGCACGTTATTTAGTTATGTATACTCAACCAAGTAGCATCTCTTGGCCAAACTTTCCCCTAACCTGTTTTACCAGGCAGCAGCTGCTCCAAGACGGGGCTCTCTTAACAGATAATCACAGTACAAGGAGGAGGATATTTTGACCCCCTCTCACCAGCAAGAGAGGTTGCAACAACCACAAGCAGGATCCCATTGTAATTCCTTGTTGCAGCCTCACTTGGTGGTAGGAGAAGGTGGGAAGTATCATCTACCCATTGTATCCTGGTTTTTTGTTTGATTCAAGCCCCAGAATCTGCTGCTGCCTCACCTGCTGAAATGCCATCTTTCACACAACTATGAAGGTATAGGACAGCCCTTTTCCCCTTTAGCCCCTCTTCACTGTGGATGAACGCCCCTATTATAACCCTCAGGGATAAGGAGCGAAAGTACAGTACTACAGGTTATATAAACACACTCAACTGTACTAAGAGCAGAACAGGAACATTGCTACTGAAAGCACATCTTATTTATACTTACCACCTGTTATAGATCCCAACATTTTAACCTCTTGACCATCCCTCCCGCCTCCTCCCTTCTTTCACGTGCTATCTTTGTTGTTATAAACTTGAGACACGGGCAATTTTAATTATGACAAATCAATCAACATTTGCTTTGATGTTCCCAGTTGCAAGTAAGCAACAAAGTAGGTCTAGATGCATTCCTTTAACTATTCCTGGGAAGAAGGGAAGTGGAGAGAAAGGAAGAAAGGGGGTGGCTGAGAGGGCACAGAAATGGGGGGGGGGACATGAGGTGACAGTGGCTGCATCTACACTGCAGAATTAATGCAGTCTGGCACTGCTTTAACTCTGCTTCTGCTTCTGCTTCTTCCTCGTCTTCCTCTTCTTCTTTCTCATCTCTCCTCAAGCCTCGAGGCAGGGTACAGCATATTAAAATACAAAATACAATTAAAAACACATAATCCCACAGTTAAAATACAGTACAATAAAATCATTAAAATACACTCATATAATTTCATATACAGATTAAAAAGTCATGATTTAAAATTGACTGGATAAGCTTGCCAGACGAGGTATGTTTTTAGTGCTGTTTTAAATGCAATCCGCCTTTTCAGTTGTCATATCTTCTCTGGCAGGTCATTCCAGTTTGGGGGGAAGCAGACAAAAATGTCCTCTGGGAAACCGTTGCCAGTCTAGTCCTGGCCAGTTGGAGCAAACATTTCCCAGAGTACCTGAGTGTACAAAGCAAATTGTATGGGAAAAGGTGATCCTGTAGGTAACCCAGACCCAAACCATGTAGGGCTTTAAAAGTAATAACCAACACTTTGTATTTTGGCATGAAACTAATTGGCAGTGGGTGAAGTGTTTTTAAGATTGGTGTGACGTGATCTCTTCTGAATGTACCCATAATCATTCTGACTGCCATATTCTGAACCAGATGGAGCTTCCTGATTTGGTACAATGATAGCCCAAGGTAGAGTGCATTGGATAAGTCTAGCCTTGAGGTCTCCAGTACGTGCACTACCATCTTTAGGTCCTCCAATTCTAGGAAGGGGCACAGTTGGTGTATCAGCACAGTTTTATGGCTATGGAAGTCTGGGATTTGTAGTTTTGTGAGATATTTAGCCTTCTCTGTCAGACAGCTCTAGTGCCACGACAAACTACAATTCCCAAGATTCCATAGGATGGAGCCATGACAGCTGAAGTGATGTCAAACTGAATTAATACTAGAGTGTGGCAGCAGCCTCAGTTGAGGTGAAGAGGGGAGGGGTGGGGAGGATAACCTGTAGGGCGGTTGTCAGGGTGAGGAGTGGGAAATCTGTTTAAAGTTGATATTCCAAATGCTAGGAGTCTTCCTAGAAACAAAAAAGAGGGCTACCATAACTACTTAGGACATAGTTTTTTTTAAGGGCTAGAAAACAAGAGAGGACTCTTTAAGGAAGTGCTGAAGGTGGGGAAACAAAAGAGTTAACACACTTCTGCTAAGATTTTTGAGATTAATAGTAGGCGGGAAAATGAGAGACAGGTCTCTGAAATACTGCTGGTAAGATTCATACATTTAAAAAAAGGAGGATGTGGGAAAACAGGAGGCAATATGGCTTACTTTTGGGATATTAGGTTCAGACTTGGGAAGCTCAACACTTCATTTGCTATGTACATACATAGATCTGCCAACCCAAGCAACATTCCATGCATTTGATGATGCAGACAGTGCTCATAAAAATCTATGTCATAATACAATTCATTCATTTTTAAAGGTGTTATTTTAGCAGGAATTTCATCACTCAGACTGGACCCTAATCAATCCTGAGTGTCAGTTCTACCATTAGGAAAGGGGGAAGGCAGTCAGCTTAGGCAGAAAATGTTGGGATTTGGATACTTGCCATGTGGTTTGCCCCACACTTGCTAAACTGGGCTGTTACCACAAGGTGTAGGCAAAGATCTTCCTGCAGTTCCAGTGCAGAAGGAAGATTCAGCTGCAATTAATCTTGTTCTTCAGGACAGGCAGAAAAGTGTCTTGAGTCAGCCTTGTGAATCATAAACACCACTGATTCTTAACTGGTGGTCCAGGGATCCCCAGGAGCCCTCAGTGTCCTTACAAGAGCCAAGGTAAAGGCTGGCTGGCTGGGCCGGCATGTTGCCATTCAGTCTGCTCCAGCTGCTATCTGGTGCGAAGAGGCAAGAGAAAAGTCTCCCCCCCTCTAATGCCTCTGAGGCAAGGTTTAAACTGGATGGTGTAATTGGTAATGGTTCAGTGTTCAGGTGATGCCATCATCATCATTATCATCATCAATTTATATATTGCCATCCATGGACATGGTGCTTTACAAATAGTTACAGAATATGTGGAGAGATCTTGTCACACCTCTGAGA
>NW_024804901.1:0-4946 GCF_019175285.1 Sceloporus undulatus
TTCACTAAACTTTCTTCACACGCTTTATAATATTCATTAGTGAAGCCATCTGGACCCGGTGTTTTCCCATTTTTGCTCTTTCGTATGGCCTGGGAAATCTCACAGGGCGTGATATCAGAATTCAAAATTGCTTTTTGTTCCTCCGTAATTTTTTGAATCTGCAAAGACTTAATAAAATTATTAATTTTAGTCTCCTTGATCATTGGTTTCTTATAGAGTTCTTTATAATATTTGTAAAAACAATCTTTAATTTGATTTTGGTTAACCACGAGGTTACCATCTTCTCTTAGCACTCTTATAGTGCGTTTTGCTCTTTCTTTTTTTATATAGTGAGCTAATAATTTCCCTGGTTTATTTGCAAATTCAAAAAATTTTTGTTTCGAGAATTTAATTTTCTTTTCCAATTGTTCCACCATTATATTCGAAATTTGACTTTGTAAAAATTTAATCTCGCATAAGGTTTCTTGATCTTTAGGGTTCTCTTTCAATTTTTTTTCTTTCTTTCTCAATTCCTCATGTAATTTTTCCAAATTCTCATTCTTATTCTTTTTAATCTCTGATGCTTTTTTAATCAACCATCCTCTTATAACCGCCTTGTGCGCGTCCCAGACCATTTGAGCATTTGTACCTTTATCCAGATTTTCTTCAAAATAGTAATTAATACTCTGTTTTAGTTTTTTAACCAATTCCTCATCTTTTAATACAGTGGTGCCTCGGGTTACGAAATTAATTCGTTCCGCCGCCGCTTTCGTAATCCGAAAAGCATTCGCAAGCCGAAATGCCATAGGCGCTATTGGGGAAAAGCCGCGATTTCGTGCGAAAAAGCGCCGAAAAGCACCAAAAATTTTTTCGTAACCCGAAATAACCTTCGTAACCCGGAACAGTTTTTTTTAATGGATTTTTTTCGTAACCCGGAAATTTCGTAAGGCGGCGCATTCGTATCCCGGGGTACCACTGTAATATGTTATTTATTCTCCATTTGGGATCTTTATTCCCTAATACCAAATTTATTTGCACTGGGCTGTGATCTGAAAGAATTCTTGGAAGGATAATTGCTTTCTTCACTTTTGGGATCATATGTATAGATATTAGAATCATATCTATTCGTGACCAGGATTTATGGGGATTGGAGAAAAAGGTGAAGTCCTTATTTGATCCATTTTTACATCTCCAAACATCTTCTATAACTAAATTATTCATCATATTAAAGAATTCATTTGGCAGTTTCCCTCGTTGTTTTTTAATTTTTTTTTCCGAAACTTTATCCAATTTGGGGTCAATTACCCCGTTCCAATCCCCTAGCATTACCAATGAGTCGAATTCTATACCTAATATTATATTCTTAAGTTTTTTGTAAAATTTGTTTTTTCGTTCTAGTGTTCCATATACTCCCACTACTAATATTTTCTCTTCACTGCAATTTAGTTCTACTATTACGTAATGTCCTTCCGGATCATTATAGATTTCTTTCGCTTCATATTTTGTATTTACATAGATAACCACCCCCTTTTTTTTATTTTTAGAAGCTGAGATAAATTCCTGGCCTAATTTGACAAATCTTAAATGCTTTTTATCTTTTTCTTTGATTCTCGTTTCTTGCAGACAGATCACATCTAGGTTAAGTTTATACAAATAATGACATATTTTTTTTTCTCTTTTGGGGCGTATTTAATCCTTGTACGTTCCAGGAGATTATTTTTAATTGATTTGCCATTTTCAGGCTGTATCTTTCAAACCATACAGACAGATCGATTTTCTTTATTTATTCTATTCAGATTTATTTATTGACTTCTCAATTTAAAAAGAAAGCAAGAGAATAATAAACTTGGAATTTACTCAATAGGGTAATTTGTCAAAATTGTCTTTCCGCCTCCTCTCTTTCCTCTTCCCTCCTAATCCGATCTTCTTCTGAGTTAATTTCTTGTAAGTCTAAAAAAGAATTATTTAGACAACCCTGCTCAGGCTCTTGATTTTCCTCCTCTCTTGTGTCTTCTTCTTCTTTCTCGTTCTCTTCTTTGTTGTCTTTGTATCTTGAGTCTAGCAGATTGTTGCTTGCTTGCTTCCTTTCCATTTTTTTCCTTCTTCTTTCTTCCCTTTTCCGTTGTATTTGAGCTCGAAGAACTGTTCCCCTCTTGTGTTCGTTCGGAGGTTTTCCTTAGAAAGGCTTTTGCCTGTTCTGGTGTTTGTATTTTAATTCTTTTTTGGTTCCACCAGAAGGTTAGGCCTTCTGGTGTCTCCCAGCGGTATGGTATGTTTTCCTTTCTCAAAAATGTAGTTAAGGTGATGTAATCTTTTCTCTTCTTTAGTAATCTTCCAGGCACATCTTTCAAAAATTTTAATTCCAGATTGTTGTATTTAAATGGCGTACTATTGTGTGTTGCTAAAAACTAATCTCTGACCCTTTTTCTTACAAAATAAATTGCTACATCCCTGGGCCAGCCTTTTTGTTTTGCAATAAAAGAGTTTATACGGTATAATTTGTCGATCTCTTCCTCAAAAAAAAAATAGGGTCTTTCTTTAGGAATTTAGCAATTTCCTTTATTAGTTTTTCCACCAAGTCCTCATTTTGTTCTTCCAGTAGCCCTCTGATTTTCAAACATTTTTCTCTTAGCTTTTGTTCCCATACCGCTTTTTCGTCCAGTTCTTCTTCTCTTTTTAATAGAAGCTTCGCAAAATCAGATTCTAATTTTTCAGTTCTAAATTCCACTATATCGACCCTCTGTTTGATTTTTTGGTTATCTTGAATCAGGGTGTCCACTTTCCCATTTATTTCCTTTAAATCCGCCCGTATCTCTTGTTTTATCTCCTTTTTAAAATTGTTCATCTCTTTTGCCAAGCTTGCAGAGAGATTTTTGGAGAGGCTTTCTATTTTGTCCAGTAATAGTTGATTCATTTCTTGGGGTTGTAGTTTATCAATAGAAAGCTTTCTTTGATTAGGAATTGACTGATTTGCTTTTTGGGTTTGTTGTCTGGTATTCATATTAATCCTGTCAGCTTCTTATTTTCTCCCTTTAAAATATAAAGGAATCAACCCTCCACCACCCAGAATAGAGAGGTATGAGGAAAAGAGGAGGAGAAATATAATATTATGAGGTTAGGAATTCAATCAAATAACATTCAATAATACCACCAAATTAATTATTTCTTATGCCCTTTAGTACCGAAATCTTATTTATAATTTTAAGCTTTATTCCCCCTATATTACCACAATAAACAATTTTCTCCTTTTATTTTATAAACAACTTCTAGTTGCCCCTCTCACTTACTATTAATTGTTATTTTAAAAAACAATTTCTTTCACTTTCTTCTCTTTTTGCTTTCTTCTCAGTCCCTATATTTCCCAAATGTACTTTACTTTAAAGTCTTTTCTATTATCTTCCCCCTTTTATCTATAATCTATTCTTTTTGTTACTCAGAATATTATTCAATATCTATCTCTACTCCTATTTCACAGTTTTTTCAATTTTGTTTCTTATAACTTTTGTTCCCTATTGACTTATAATACAATATCTCTCTTATATATTTCGCAAATTACGTTATTTTTCTTTTAAATTCTAACCCCCAATGTCTCAGTTCTTCTTCCTTCCTTTCCCCTTTGCCGCGAGGCTTTGTATTGCTTTGTTCTCCTTGTCTCCCTCTGTCTTTGCTCTGGTTCCCGCTCTGGGTCTTCTTTTCTTTTAGTCCTCCAGAAGCCTTTCTTTCTTTGGCTTTCTTTCTTCCTGCTCTCTACTGCTCTCCCGCTAGGACACTTCCTTCCTCCTCCTTCTCCCTTCCTGCGACGCTCTTTCTCGCCGTCTCTATTCTTATGAGTCCTCCAGCTATACTTCCGGGGCCGCTCTTGCACGTCTCTCCTTGTCTTCTCCGGATGTCTCTAACCGCTGCGCTCCTTCCGCTTCACTCCATCCACCCCCTCCCATCCAGGGACCTTGATGCCGCTGTGTTCCCTCCTCCGCCGAGAACTCTCCCCCGTATGTCCTTGACTTTTCCCAGGTATGTGTTCAGGCCCTGGGAGTTAACTCTTTCTTTTCTCAAACAAACTTAGACCTTAGGATTGTATCCCTTTACAAAGCGAAGGGCAGGCAAAATAGAATAAAAATCATGAAAAGTCCCGAGTTCAATCCCAGACTTTTCCAAGCTCCATCGGCACTCCTCCAGGTCCAAAAAAATAAATAAATAAATAAATAAAATAAAAAAAAGGATAGTGTCTTTGAGCAACTGAATGTATTATTTTATATATCCAGGATGTTCAAAAATTAATATGAACTAAGTACTTTCTTCCTTATTTTCCCGATCCAATGCAATTTAAGTAGTTGTTATGTTACTGGGCTTTGGAAGCCTTAAATCCAAGAGTCCTCTTTATAGCTCAGTAGAATCAGAAATTGGTGGCACCCCTGTGCGAACGAATCACTTCCTGCCATAAACTAGCGTGGATTGCTCTCACAGACCTCTGCTATGGATTCTTCAGTCTTCCCCACGTAGCGGTTGGACTTACTCTGAGAATTTCTCAGTCCATAAGCAGTAAGGGTCTTCCGTCGAGCCCCCTCTGATTGCCCTGACAGTCAGGGCAATTTCCCGGACTTGCAGAAATCCCTTTCTGGGTCCAGGGCACCGCTTTGGCCAGGACGTCTCCGCAGCCACCTCGAAGTCCGTCCTAACGAGGCGCCATCACAACCGGAAGTCCCACACACATAAATTAATAAGAAACCCACACATCAAACATCTTCCTAAGGTGTGCAAAGTAAACACATATGGACAAAGCCACAGATCCATCATTTTTTCATTCACTACAGAAACACACGCACTGGCTAGAAAATCTCCTCTGTGTAACAGGAAATGTGAACCTTTAAATGCTAGATTCTAATGTGAAGATTGTGGAACGTTGAAACATTTAAATCCACTTTGTCCAAAGTGAAGATTAATGATATCCTTCTGGGTTGCCTTGCTGG
>NW_024804902.1:0-4946 GCF_019175285.1 Sceloporus undulatus
AAATCACATAACCTTTTCCCTCAGTAGTGTGTCTTGATGTGTCTCAGAAGAATATTTGAAAATTGCAAAATGTGCAAGTACTATTTCCATCTGCCTTACCAAGGATTTTAAATCATCACTTTCCGTATCATTATCCTACGGTATATTCTGACTTGAAAAGTCATCCTTTAGGATAGTAAGACTGAGGATGGCAATGTAATTCAAGAGTCACTGAAGTTAGTTTTATGTTTAACATCCACATTTCTTATTACAATATAAGATGAGACAGAAGCATAGAATCATAGAATCCATTGATGACTTAAGAAAATGATTCTTTATTTAAAGAAGGTGCTAATTAAAATGACACAAAACTTTAAATTATTAATAATTTTTATCTTTATCCATGGATTCCACCCTCCACACCTTGATTTTTTTTAAAAAAAATGTATAAATTCCAAAAAGCAAACCTTCATTTTGCTATTTAATACAAGTGACACCACTTTACTACACCACTGTATTTCATGGGACTTGAGCATCCATGGATTTTGGCATCCACAGGGACCAAGCCCCAGCAATACCCAGCAATACCATTGACTTTGGGAATGAATGTAGAAGTACAGGATGTTGATGAGGAAATTACTGATACCCCAGTCATTTCTTGGAAAACTCACTGTGAAATCAGGTAGCCTCCACTGATGAAAAATGGTTGGCTTTGATCCATAGCCCAGATCTCCAGAGAGGGAAGCAATTGTCCCTTGTCAGAGTCTTTCTGTCAACTGGGAATCACTCTGTTACATACGGTTTTAGATGAGATAAAATTAACTGTCATTGATGTACAAGGGCTCAACCTTTTGAAGTCAGTTCAAGAGCAGATAGAACTCTTCTTAAGTCTTATTTCCATACTGTTCACAGCTGAACAAGAAGAGCCGTGCTGGATCCAAACCAAAGACCTGTGGATGCAGCTGTACTATAGAAATAAAGCAGTTTAACACTGCTTTGAGTCCATCTTACAGAATCTTGGAATCTGTAGTTTTGCGAGGTACCAGCACTCTTTGGCAGGGAAGGCTAAAGGCCTTGTAAAACTACAAATCCCAGGATCCTATAGGTTGGAGTTACAGCACTTAAGGTAGTTATCAGCTTCGACTGATTCGCCAACTGCGTCCCTTCCTGGACCGGAGGCACCTTGAAACGGTAGTACACGCTCTGGTAACCTCTCGTTTGGACTTCTGCAATGCGCTCTACATGGGGCAGCCCTTGTACCATACCTGGAAGCTACAATTAGTGCAAAATATGGCAGCCAGGCTGGTTACTGGCATATCCAGAGCCAGCCACATAACACCAGTGCTCAAAGACCTGCACTGGCTGCCTATTCGCTTCCGGGCGCAATACAAGGTGCTGATTATTACCTATAAAGCCCTAAATGGCTTGGGCCCAGGATACCTTGAGGACCGCCTCTCCCCATACAATCTGCCCCGCTCTCTCAGAACATCTGGGCAGCAGTTATTGAGGGTCCCAGGGGCCAGGCTAGCCTCCACGTCTAGGAGAGCCTTCACCATCTCGGCCCCGATCCTCTGGAATTCTCTGTCCTTTGAGCTCCGCTCGGCCACCTCGCTGGCCCAGTTTAAAAAGGGGCTTAAAACCTTCCTGTTCAGGTCAGCATTTCCCGACACATGCCCCAATTAGTTCTCCCCCCCCCCATGCCAGCGGTGGCAAGCTGGTTAGATTGTTTTAATGTTATTGTATTCCTATGTTTAATTTTAATTGCACGTTTGTATTTAATAAATGTTTTATAACGTTGTACACCGCCCTGATTATATAGAAGGGTGGTAAAAAGAAAAATATTTATTTATTATTAGTATTCAAGCTGTGTTATTTCAACAGTGTAGATGCATGTTGTGAAATGCCCACAAATAAGACATTACAATAGCTCCCTCCTGCTCATGTTCTTTTGGAAGTGGCAGTTTCCTCTTGAAGGAAAAATGTGAGGAGCCACCTAATATAACCAGCAGATAACAGGGGACATGTTCTCAATAAATAAATTATTTATTTATAAAAATCTCAATGAGTTTATTATTATTATTATTATTTGTAATATTCAAATGCTACAATTCAAATGCTTGTGCTCATTTCCCTTTCATTTCCTCTTGCTCCTGGAATAGCACCTTAAGAGGCTTATTATTATTATTATTATTATTATTATTATTATTATTAGTGAATGCTACAATGCGAATGTTACAAATATTTACCTTTCAATTTGTCAAATTGATACAAGAGTGAATGCTTTTGCTACACACAATGCACACACACACACACACCTGGAGGTTTCTAAATTTGACAGAATATGCGCACTCTGCTGTTAGGTTTTTTTAAAAAAAGGAGAGGGGAAAGCACCCATTCCATTGGCCAATTGCTGTAGGAAATGTCACCTTTGACTAAAGTGGAAGAGAATTTGATTGACAGCAAAGGAGCCTTCTTTTAAACTCGTACCGCAAATGTGAACTGTCCGCAAAGAGCTGCAAGGGCATTCAAGGGTAAATAACCCTGATTAAGGTAAATGATAGTGGGCACTTGCTTCCGGACAGATTTGGGAGGGGGGACCTGATTCTGCCCAGTTCCATCCAGCGCAAATAGGTGAATGTGAATGGGGCCAATGTTCACCAAAGACCTTGGATCTCATTAATTCAGTCTAAAGACACATACAAAGATACGTGTGTGTGTGTGTGTGTGTGTGTGTGTGTATTTGTCCACTTTTAAATTTTTAAACTCTGTTTATATTGTATCATTCTTTAATTTATTTGTAGCTTATTTAAATTACATTGACCTGTTTCATTGTTGTTTGTAAGGGCAAGATATAACTATTTTCAAGCCTGAACTCTCCATAGAAACCAAAATGACTAAACTGAAACTGTTATACTTTGACTACATCATGATAGAGCCCTGGTGGCACAGTGGCTAAATGTCAGTACTGCAGCCAAAATGTTGTGAGTGCAATCCTGCAGATCTCCAGGTTGACTCAGCCTTCCATCCTTCTGTAGGTTGGTAAAATGAGTACGCAGCTTGTTGGGGGCAATTGGCTAACACATTGTAAACTACTTGAGTGCTTAGCCCTTTAAAGCAGTATAGAAATGTAAGTGCTATTGCTATGAAAAGGCATGACTCACTAGAAAAGACACCCTAGCATGTACTGGCGGTGGCATAATGGCAGCGCCCTGTGTACACGGGTGCCACCATTATGATGTAATGGATGCATAGCGTCCGCACGTCATGTTGCGCCATTTACGTCATGAGTGCAAACTTGGATGTAATTGGCATGGCAGAAAAAGAACCCGCTTTTTGCGAGTTCTTTTTCCTCCACAGAGAAGCCACACAGTTTGGCGGCTGCAGCTTCCCTGCGGAGGAAAAAACACCGGTGCCGCCCCCACTCCACACCTTCAAGCAGGTATGTACCAGGCCATAGCCTGCAGCACCTGGTATTGGTTGATGTTCTTCTATCTATGTACTGACCAGGGCTGACAACTGCTTAACTTCCAAGATCAGATGACATGATGTCAGTGAACAACAATAATAGTATATAAATATAGATTATATAGGCACTGGATGAAAAAGTCTATCAAATTCTAATGTCTGCATGCACATAACAAGTTAAAAACTACAGTACCTTACCATTTTAAACAGAAATGATAAGTGAATGATTTTTAAAACAATAATATATATATACCTCCAGGATGAGGGTGGTGATGTTTTTCTAACCTCAACAACAAAAGCATTTCACTTATTTTTCTGCATCAACAGCTGAAAAACACAGAAATTTCACCCTATCATAAACAATTCCCTTTCAAAGCCCAGCCATTTACTCGTCTTGCAAAACCTAAAGTGTCATGAGAGCAGTTTTAAGGCAACATCAAAGACAAGAAGGGGGGCACTGGGAAAGGAAAGGATTTACATGCTCATCCCTCTGACACAAGGACTTCTGGATAATGAGCCAGGACTCATTCAGTTTTTCTTCCAAAAAGCAGGGCAGATTTTTTTTCCTTCCGAGATGCAAACGCATACCCGGCTTGAGTTCTAAATGTTGGTTGACTTGTGGCAGTAACAGTATGAAGGAGCTGATGGAAAATCCAGTTGTGGCACTTTAAATTCAGAGCCTGAAATAACATTGAATGAGTCCAAATATCTTTGCTTCATCTGTCTGCATGCCCCAGATTTCTCAATCTCTCATTGAGCCAGAAAAGTCAGCAATGTGGTTTTCACTGGGTGCAGCCTCCCTCCCTAGCCAGCATGGTCAATGGACATTCAACCTCCCTGGCTCTGGCTGAGGATTCCCGTTCCTACAAAAGCAACATGCACTTGGTTCAATGGGCAGTCTTGAGAATGTGATGATGTAGATCAAGATACACTGCTCCCTCGGGTTACGAAATTAATTCGTTCCGCGGCCGCTTTCGTAACCCGAAAAGCCTTCGTAAGCCGAAATGCCATAGGCGCTAATGGGGAAAAGCCGCGATTCCGTGCGAAAAAGCCGAAAAAAGCACCAAAAATTTTTTCGTAACCCGAAAAACATTCGTAACCCGGAACAATTATTTCCTATGGGATTTTTTCGTATCCCGGAAATTTCGTAACCTGGGTATTTCGTATCCCGCACGGTTAACCTCTTGGGGGGGGGGGTGGGGGACAAAATAAAGCTTCAGGAATTAAATGGGGATGGGGGTGTCTAATTTTTTCAAGTTTTTTTTTTCCAGGCTTCCATCTTCTAGATGGAACCATGTTGGTACCCGTATACTAAGGTAAAGGGAAATTGTGTGGCCATCCAGAAGTTGCTGAGCTGCAGCAACTTTTCAAATTTTGTTATATATTTATTATTATTATTATTATTATTATTAAAGTATATATTATTCTTTTTAAATATTCTTTTAAAATTAAAGATATTACATCTTGCCAAATTTTCACTTTAACCACTTGAAACTATGTAC
>NW_024804903.1:0-4945 GCF_019175285.1 Sceloporus undulatus
CCATCCATCCATCCATCCATCCATCCATCCATCCATCCATCCATCCAAAACTTTGTCTATGCTACATGATATCCCAGTTCTATTTTTTAAACATATTTCACCTCTGTTTGGATTCTCCTTCTTGGGTGTCTATATAATATATCATGAGTGACTTGTCAAGAAAGCCAATATTGCATTCCTCATTATCTTGTGGTGAAATATTTGAGTGGAGGCAGGAAGGCCGTCTTGTTCTTCGAACTAGGACTAACTCCAGAGGTTGCCTATTAATTTCCAGACACAATACAAAGTGCTGGTTATAACCTTTAAAGCCCTTTATGGCTTAGGTCCAGCCTATGTATGGGATCGCCTTCTCCCATATAATCCACCCTGCACACTGAGGTCCACAAATAAAACTTACTGCAGCTGGCTGCAGTTACCCAGAGGACTTTCTTTTCAGCTGTTCCCAAATTATTGAATAGCCTGCCAGAAGAGATTCAAAGTATTACTAGTCTTGATTGCTTTAAAAAGGCAGTCAAGTAAGCTGCTTCAATCATTTGGAGAAGCGGGATATAAATTATTATTATTATTATTATTATTATTATTATTATTATTATTATTATACTGATTTCTAACATTCTCACTTTTCACAAATGCTCAAAAGGGGCAGAAACAAAGTGAAAGGGCTTGATTGTGTCCTTCACAGTTTCTAATGGGGCCATATGAGAATATCTTGCCAGACTGTGAACCTGGTTAGACCATGAAACTCATGTTCTATATACTCTGTATAGATGCTCTATACAGGCAGTCTAGCATTGGCTCTCTTCAGCAGGAATTACTATGGTGTCTTGAGATTTAACTGGCCAATGAGGGACTTTAAAAATTCTGGTGTTTTTGATAATGGTACTGTCTAGCTTTGTCTAGGAAGTGATGGACTTTATTAGCTCTGGTGTTTTCCTAGATCCACCCCTTGGTACCATAGCTTCTCCAACCATTTGCTTGGTCCCTAGCTCCTTAAACCCAGTTAGTGGCTACCTGTTGTTTATGCCTGACACAGATTGGTCCCAAACAGCACCATTCCAAAATAGAGAATTAAAGTCTCCAACGGACAAATGTAACTTCTTGTAACAGACAAGGGTAACTTCTCATAAGTACTGGAATGAAGACATCACATATGGCATGAATAATGATCCTTCATGTTGATTCCCCAATTTTGCTCTGTGTAAGATATTTAGTTTCTTTTTCTTTTTACCGCAACTCTTCCTTCTCACTCTTAGTAACAGGCCCAGATCCTGGGCCATCTTGTCTTGTCCATCATTTAGTTATTTTAGAGCTTGCTCAATGTTAGAATTCAATTTTTATTTTTCTTATGGTGAAGGTTTGCTTGACAACTGTTCCTGTTTACACATGTTGAGAAATAATCAACAGGAGAACAGAATTCCATTATTGATGACATGTTTTATAATAGCGTGGCAAGAGCTTACTATATTACTAAGCAGAGAGTGAACAAATTCCTAAGATAATGATCCAACCCAGGACCCAGATGTACTAACTAGATGGACAAAAACACCAGCATTTCCTGTAAATGTGATGAAAAGTACTGATTTTATCTCTATAACTACCTGGACCTTAAAAAAAAAAATACAGATGCCTTAGGCAGTCTGTATGGCCCAAAACTGTGTATGTGAAATTGTATATTTGTGTTTTGCATGGTCAGGTGAATGTGGGGGTAAACATTTTCCAGAGTTTTGGAATACAGTGTACATACAGTGTACCTACTGTTTCTTTCCCACTCCATTCTACTGTATATTCAATTCTACTGTATCCAGGGAAAAGAAAACAAAAGTGTGTTTTATCAAGAATGCTGTGTGAGAGGGTAACTGAGCCAGCAACATCAATACATTTCGAGCTCACTGAGGACTAGGCCTATCTGAATTCAACGTATCACATACCACTGTATCAAAAAATAGGCTTTCTTCAGATTAACATCTGTGATTCAAGTGTTTCAAGTAAATGTATTAAAAGGCAAAGTAATTATCACATATCAGGGGCTAAACTTTTGTAATCTGCACTCTCCATAATTTTCAAGGTTTTTTTTAGGGCTTTCTTCAGCACTGCTCAGTTGTTGCATGGCTCAAAACTCAGTTCTGGTGCAGGCAATCCAGACTATGTCTGACACATTCCACAGAAGAAATGGAGGATAACAATATTAAAAACTCATCTGTTCCTGTGTATCTTCCAGGAAGTTCTGGAGCCCTCCCTTTCCACACTACCAAAGCTGTCTGCATGAGCATCTCCATTCCCCCCCCCCACCCCCACCTTGTCACTTGTTCTGAGGTTAGAACAAGGTATTCAGCCATTGCTGGTTAACTTATTCTGACCTCAGAAGTGAAGAGATAGTTGTGCAGACAGCTTCCAGGCAAGGAAGTGGAGGATAATGGGGAAAGTCAAGGGCCAGGATACTCAGGGCTGCCCCTGGAGTAACCTGGGCAGTGCAGACAAGGCCCATATCTGAAAACCATTGAAATGCATTGAAATAACATCTTTTGTAAAATGACTAAATATAACAGCTATCATAATGATACGCATGCACACACACGAACATGCACACAATGTACATTCTCTCTTTCTAGAATATATAAAAGTTATTGTCAGGCTATCAATAGTGGCTGTCAGGAGGATGGGGGAGTGAGGGCTTGCAGACCAGCACCATAGAACACTACTTTGAGCAACATTCAGATGTAACATCAAGTCACTGTGCACAACATCTCAGAAGATGCAATCATTATGCTGATCTATTGTGTGGGTTAGCTGAGCTGCATGATTTATAATGTCCAGCTTTTTATTAGCAGCCATAATGTCAGTTGTCTGACATGAGAAGCAGCTCCTTGCTTTGTTAGACTGGTTTCTCAAAATTGTGGGACATTTTCACACTAGACAATTACTGCACCATGTTTCCACTTTAACTGCTGTGACAACATCGTACTAAAGCCTATTTGTACTTTGTTGAGCCACTATAGCTCTCTGGCTTGGAATTCTAAATACCAATTGCTAAAATTCTGTTCATTTTAAAATGAGTATTATCTTCAAGCCCTAAAAGCTAGGATTATGAATAATAAATGTATATGAAGATAATTATTAATGATGATGTATTTTGCTGTTTCAAAAAAGCCCTTAGCAGTGTAATCCTAACTGAAATATGCATCAGCAATTGTGTGTTAGGATTAGGCACAGGCTTCTCCTGCTGTGAGAAACATCTTCCTTTTTTATTCTTGCTAGCAGAAAAGCCAAAAGGAGAGTGTGTAAGTCATGGGACAAGGAGGAACTGAGTTGTGCAAAATAAAACCCTCCTCTAGCCCAGGGAAACATAAAATGACAGCTCAAAGTTAGGCTTGGATGAGATGAGGGTAGACCTAAGTAATTTCCAGCATCTCTAGGAGTAAAAGGGTCTTGATTTCAGCATGGCTTAGCTGGACTAGTGTAGGATAGGCTATAACTTGGCTATTTTGGCTAGTTTACACTTAGCTTTGGATCTGAAAGTGCTTATGTGTTTCAACATCTTCCACAGATATCAAGTGTTTCAGGATGTTATATACCAACTGCATATGTGTAGTCTCCAGTCATCTAGGAATGTCTCAATATAGAGTAAGGTCTACTTTCATTTTGAGAGACATTTGATTTTTGCAGCTGTATGCTACTATGTGGAACAATTAGTGGAGTTTTCCTAATGGCTATATTCAGATGACAAATATCTCCATTCACTGTTTTTATTTCATATAGTAGTTTTCTATCTATTTCTGCACCTTCAGCTCAAGCCAAGAGGTTCTACTTTCATTTTTCATGCCTGAAAGTCATCATCTCAGTAACTAAAAATTGGCCTTTCTTAGATGCAATTAACCTTGTAGAATGTATCATTTCCAAAGTGACTATAGTCTGACAACTCTGAATTAAAACAAGAAATCTGATACAACACAGAAATAATGAGGCAAATGAATAAGAGAAAAAATACCATATCTTTTAAATGCATGGAGATATATCTGGGATCCAGTGTGGTTTTTGTCTTGGTATATCAGAAACCTGATATTGGGAGCTTTCTGTTAACTGCAAGGACTGGCTGTTGTCTCACTACTAGTAGCCCTCATAGCCCAGGATTCTCAGTAACCACTCTGGGAACATTCAGCTATGCACCTGCAGAACTTTATTGAGCCAAGAAAAAAAAAAAAAGAAAGAAATCAGACTAATGTCAGACTCTGATCTAGAGAAATGGCTCAATAGCCAGTGAAAGAGAAATATAGTGGGCCCTTAGTATCCACCGAGGCTTGGTTCCAGCCACTAAAATCCATAGCTGCTCAAGTCCTAATATATACACTGGCATAGTAAAATGGTGTCCCTTGTGTAAAATGGCAAAATCAAGGTTTGGTTTTTTGATTTCTTTTAAATATATATATATATTTTCAAGTCATGGATGCTTGGATACATGGGTAAAGAATCCATGGATACAGAGAGTTGGAGGTACTATAAAACCCCATGAAGCAGGGCAAAGATATCTATCTGTCTCACCTTCCAAACTCCTTCCAAGAATTTGTGGATAAAGAGGGCCAACTGTAGTGCTTCCAGAAGGGCTACTATTGTTTAGAGAGAATTATGTGTTTGTATATTGCTAGACTGAAACACTGAAAGCTGTCTTCTATCAAGTCAAATTACATGTCCATCTAGTCTTTCTCCTCTGAGTAGTAGTGACTCTCCAATTTCTCTGGGACTTTTCTATCACCTGCTACTGGATTTTTTAAAACTAGAGATGGGGGTAGTGTTGCCATATTCCAGTTCCTCAAATCCAGATGTTTAATTTGCACATTATTTTGATTATTCTAATTCTTTAAATTAGGCACAATGAGTGGTGGCACATTAGTTGTTGATTTTTTCTTACACTGAATTTTATTTTTCTACAATTTTGTTATAGTAACAACTA
>NW_024804904.1:0-4945 GCF_019175285.1 Sceloporus undulatus
TCATTAGTGCTGTGTGAAGTGCGGACGCTAGGCGTCCCCGATGTCAAGATGGCAGTGCCCATATAGAATGGGTGCCACCATTTTGTACATCCCCAGGATGTACTAGGGTTAGGGGCATCTGGAATGGACGCTCTTTCCTAACCCTAGTACGTCCTGGGGACGTACTTTACGCCTGTCTGTAACGGGCCTCAGTTTAAAGCCCTCCTGATCAAATTTTTGAGACTATTGGCAAAAAACGTTTTTGCCAACTGGCGTGAGAAGTCCCTCCTCATGGAACCTCAGACCTTGATCCAAAAATCTAAATCGTTCTTGGCGGCACCATCTGCGGAGCCAGTTGTTTACATCTGCTATTTTCCTCTCTCTTCCTGGAACATGCCCTTCAACTGGCAGAAGAGACAAGATGACAACCTGTGCATCCATCTCTTTTAGCCTCCTACCCAAAGCCTCATAATCTCTTAAGATATTCTGAAGGCTGTGCCTTGCGGTATCACTGGATCCCACATGAACCAAAAGAAAGGGGTGACGGTCAGTAGACTTGACCAGTCTTGTCAGCCTCTCTGTCACATCACGAATCCTTGCCCAGGGAGAAAACAACCTCTTGAGACATCTTGTCAGGCCCACAAACCACTGCCTCTGTACCTCTCAGCAAGGAGTCCCCCACGACCACCACACGCCTCCTCCAAGGCTTAGTAGCAGCTGTTCCCTTTGGTGGAACTCTCAGGGTCCCCTGCTCTGTCCCTGAAGTTTGTCCCTGCTGCCCTTCCTCGTCATCCTTGATAAGAGAGAGAGAGAGTCAAATCGATTCTGTAGCTGCAAGCTCACAGAACGTTCCCTGGTTTCCCTACTTCTGTATGTGACATTCCTCCAACTATCTTCTTCTGTTGTGTGTGAAGTGACCTCCTCCTCCCCAGCAACGTCCTCTGTGTGTTTCTTGTCCAGGACCATCTGGTCCATTCTGGTCAGAAAAACCTCTTGCTCCCTATGATGCTGAAGCTACGTGGGCCTCCAGCTGCTGTACTTTCTCTTCTAAGAGGGCTACCAACTTGCACTTAGTGCAGGTGAAGTTCCCAACATCTGTAGGCAAGAAGACAAACATCCCACAAATGTTGCAGGTGACTGCAGCAGGTCCCTCAGTGTCCATACTGAGAAGTCTTAAGGAGGCACTGAATAAGACTGTGAACTTCCCTGTTAAACATCAGTGTAAAGAACCCCTGTGGGCCTGGCCTTTGTCCCAAACTCTGTTAGCGAGCTCAGTCAACTGGGACTCTTGTTATGTACAGAGCTCCTGGCTACTAGCTAGTTCCAGAGGCAAGTCTCTCACTCACTTCCTGTGAGCAAGTTCCCACAAGCCCCTTAAGGGAGCTGTGAACAGAAAAGTGTAAAATTGAAGGAGACATTGAACATTTTCAAATTTTTGTGTTTTCAAAATGAGTAGTGGGTGTCCATCCACTTACTGGGGCTTTTGTGTATTTAGTTTTTTGTGGGTTTTTTGGGCTATGTGGCCATGTTCTAGAAAAGTTTCTTTCTGACTTTTCGCCAGCATCTGTGGCTGGCATCTTCAGAGAAAAACCCACAAAATCTATGGCTGCCAGCCATGAAAGCCTTCGACTTCACTTTTGTGTGTTTGTTTAACAATCTCTGTGGCCCCTGGAATGTCTTGAACATTTGCCCAGGACCTGCTACAGTTGCTCATCCCTGCTCTTCGCCTCCACTTGAAGGTCACTGCAGTGAATAGTTAACATAGGAGGCCTGATGTTGAATTTCAAACCCCCTACCAAAATTTCTTTCCAGAGGGCCAGGTTCATTTCCTGGAAGAGGGTTTTTACTGAGAGGGTCAGAATAAATGGGCATAGCCAAGGTCCCCAAATTGTCTCAGGACTGATCCTCCTTGGTCCCAAATTCCTACCTCAAGAATAGAAGGAACAGAGTGAACAACAGAATTCAAAAATTTTGTGCAAGCCTCAGGATAATTTTGTACTTTTTTCCCCCTACATCAGATTTCTCATTCCAGTTTGCAGCCAGCCTTGCCAGAAGCTGTTGCTTTGCCACAGGCTAAGGATACTTATACACTCATTCTTATTGCTAATGGCACTTATAGACAAGCACCTTTGTTACATTTCACCTCGTTTCAGTTTTGTTCTCCTTTTTTTTTAAAAAAAAAATGTTCTACATATATACAATGTTTTTCCTTCCTGAATAGTGAACGTAGAGGGGTTTTTTTTCTTCCTTTTAAGCTGACTTTGTGAAAAGGCACTCATGCACTCATATACCCATTCCCCACACTCTGATGTGGCATGTATTTCTCACCCTGGCCTGAAATCAGGAAAAACATCTTAAGATATCCCATCATTCAGAGTTTGTGAATAGCCAGGTGTAGCTTCTCTAAATGAAATTTAAGGAAAGGGTAAAAATGCTAAATGGGTGCACAAGCTGGGCCTTAAATTGCCATTCCACCTGTATACAGGCACAAATTCTTCCACCAAGATCCTGTCATACACACTATTTTCTGTGGTATCTGAAAAATCAATTCTGTTTGCTAAAGACATTTTTACAAATGATCAGTATTTGGTTTGAGCATCTGCAATGCAAATGTAAAGGCTACAATGGCTAGCATATACATTCAGTTTGTAAATGGCATGCTCTTCCCCCCACATTCTGCATTAATAACATTTACAAATGACACATTCTAAACTAAAAGCCATTTTTAGCATCACTTGTGAAAGCACCATGCGCCTATGGGCAGGCATGCAAATGGGGGGGGGGCTCCCTGGAGGCTGTCAGATAGAAAATTGTATTGTGACAGGGAATCCACATTGCTTATCACTGTTCAAAATTCAACTGAATATCATGCAGGGAGAAACAATCTTTACAGATATTTGCCCATGTCGTTGGAGAGTGTGTGTGTGTGTGTGTGTGTCTCCGTGTGTGTTGTGTTTAAAGGTTCAGACCTTCCTTACCCCCAATTCTCCACCCTGCATCCTGTATAATCTAACTGTGCCTGTGACAAACTGGTCATGTGCATTGGCCTGGCACAAGCACAAATCGCTAGCATGCTCACAATGAGCTATGTGGATTTTCTTCTACAGCTTATCGATGGCATGCTGTCAGTTTGTGCTTATGGAGGTCTGATGCACATGACCAGTTTGCCATGTGCATGTTCAATCCATTCAGGAGTTGGGAGGGAGGTGGAGAATGCTGGCTGCACAGATTGAATTAGGCCAAAACTGTGGCCACCATAGCTTGCCCTTTAGTTTAACAAGCACTGAGTCAGAGCAGAATCTGTACTGCAAAGCTGGAAATGATCTCAGGTCATCTGTCCAATCTGCTATTCAGAGGTGAGATATACTGTACTGTTGTCTACTGCACTGCCTCAAAAAAACCTTAAGCAATGCTAATCCATGTCATGAAAGTATACAGTGAAGGACTGAGATCTGACTTACTTAGTGGATATACAGTACTGCCTACCATTAGGTTTTCAATACAGAGATCTGACTTCAAATATAGTCAAATCTAGTACAACCATTTTACTTGAGTACAAACAGAAGTTTTCCAGGAGAATTTTCCTGTGCATGGAAAAAAAAATCCAAGCATTGAGAATTTCTCTGGAGATTGCAAAATGCTGCCCTTGATAGAGGATAATGTTAGCATGTCATTAGAAGAATAGGTTCACAAGGATGTTCTCTTTCTACACACATGACATAGATTGAATTGTGGGAGTTTCCAGTTGTGTGGTAACATCCAAGCTTTCCACAATACAATCTTATGCAAAGTCAGGCTTACGCACTACATATAAATATATGCACAACACGTCATAGGATCAGGATAAAAAAATTGCTCTGGTTAGGAAGAGAGGCAATTGCTGAAAGCCCTGGGCACATAACAAGGACATCTAAAAGAGAATGATGTTGCTGAAAAAGGAATGCAAATTAGAGATGGAAAGAGAAAGTGATTGAATAGTACGGGAATACCTTGTTAATCTAAATGAATTTAAGTCTCCAGGACCAGATGAACTACATCCAAGGGTATTAAAAGAACCGGCAAATGTAATATCGGAGCCATTGGCAATAAGCTTTGAGAACTCCTGGAGAACAGGAGAAGTCCCAGCAGACTGGAGGAGGGCAAACGTTGTCCCCATCTTCAAAAAGGGGAAAAAGAAGATCCCAACAATTGTCGTCCAGTTAGTCTGACATCAATACCAGGAAAGATTATGGAGCAGATCATTAAACAGAGAGACTGTGAACATCTAGAAGGCAATGCCATAATCACAAAAAGTCAACATGGGAAAACAGTCATGCCAGACAAATCTGATCTCTTTCTTTGATAAAATTACCAGCTTGGTAGATGAAGGGAATGCTGTGGATATAGTATATCTTGATTTCAGTAAGGCCTTTGACAAGGTTTCCCATGATATTCTTGCAAACAAGCTTGTGAAATGTGGACTAGACAAGGCAACTGTTACATGGTTTTGTAATTGGCTGACTGACCAAACCCAAAGGGTGCTCAACAGTGGCTCCTTTTCATCCTGGAGAGAAGTGACCAGTGGGGTCCCACAGGGCTCTGTCCTGGGGTCAGTGCTATTCAACATCTTTATCAATGACCTGGATGACAGAATTGGAAGCATACTTATCAGATTTGCAGATGACACCAAATTATGAGGAATAGCTAATACTCCAGAGGACAGGATCAAAATTCAAAATGACCTGAACAGACTAGAAAGCTGGGCCAAAGCTAACAAAATGAAATTCAACATGGAGAAATGTAAGGTGCTGCACTTCGGGTGGAAAAATAAAATGCACAGATATAGGATGGGGGACACCTGGCTGAATGAAACTATGTGTGAAAGGCATCTAGGAGTCCAAGTAGACCACAAGTTGAACATGAGTCAACCGTGTGATGCAGCAGCTAAAAAGGCCAATGCAATTTTAGTCTGCATCAATAAAAGTAT
>NW_024804905.1:0-4944 GCF_019175285.1 Sceloporus undulatus
TCTTCAGTCCTCTCAACTCTCCTGTTCTCTATCTCTGCCTCACTACACAACCCCCCCTCTAAGAGAGTTGATGGGCGTGAGACGGTCCAGGTGGCCTGCCGGGAAAAAAAATCCGCGTTAGCATGCAACAAACCTTGACGATGTTTTATCTCAAAAGCATAGGGCTGTAATGCCATGTACCAACGGGTTATGCGTGGGTTCGTGTCTCTCATGGAGGCCAACCAAGTTAGTGGAGCATGATCCGTGATTAGCTGGAATGGAGCCCCCCACAAATAGTATTTCAAGGCTGTTACAGCCCACTTTATGGCTAGGGCTTCTCTTTCGATAGCCGCATATTTTTGTTCGGCTGGCTTCAACTTTTTGCTCAAATATAGCACCGGGTGTTCTCCATCCTCCCATACTTGTGACAACACGGCCCCCAATCCTACCTCAGAGGCATCAGTTTGCAAGATAAAGGGTCTTGAAAAATCAGGGGCCTTTAATACTGGGTAGCTATACAAATAATTCTTTAACTTATCAAAGGCTCTTTGCTCTGTTTGACTCCATCGAACCCTACGAGGTTGCCCCTTTTTAGTCAATTCGGTCAGAGGAGCCGCCCAGTGTGCAAAATGTGGGATAAATCTTCGATAATACCCTGCTAAACCAAGGAACTGCCTTACCTGTTTTTTGGTTTGAGGAACCCCCCAGTCCTGTACTTTTACCACTTTTTCAGCTAAGGGCTTTATTAAACCTCGTCCCACCGCGTGACCTAGGTATTTCACTTGTTTACAGGCAATCGCACATTTTTTTGGGTTAGCTGTCAAACCCGCCGCCCTTAAGGCCTCTAATACCTTCGTTAAGTGCTCCACATGTTCTTCCCAAGAATCGCTAAAAATAATGATATCATCTATATAAGCGGCTGCACAGAACCCTAGATCTTTAAGGACCAAGTCCATCAACCTTTGAAAAGTTGCTGCCGCCCCATGGAGGCCAAAAGGCATCCTAGTAAACTGAAACAGACCCTTGGGAGTGGCAAATGCTGTTTTCTCCTTATCCTCTGGGCGCAGCTCAATTTGCCAATAACCCTTCGTTAAGTCAATGGACGACAAAAACTGGGCTTGGCCCAACCGCTCTAACAGATTTATGGTCCCAGGCATGGGGTAAGCATCAAATTTAGATACTCTATTAACCTGCCTGAAATCTATGCAAAACCGTATTGACCCATCGGGTTTCGGTACCATTACCGGCAAACTTCTCCAAGGGCTATTAGATGGTTCAATAACTCCTAATTGAAGCATCGCTTCTACTTCCTCATTAATGGCTTGCTGAACCCTCCAGGGCCAAGGTCTAATTGGCATTCTTACCACTGTTGAAGGTTCTGTAAGTATCGCATGCTGTATCATAGATGTACACCCTGGTTTCCCTTCAAAGACGTCCCTAAATTTCTTTTGTAACGCTCTCACCTGTTCTTGTTGCGGCCCCGTAAGAGTAGACATGATGGGCACTTCCCCTGTCTGTTGGAATTCTTCCACCTGGGGCCCTATAAGCCACTCTTCCTCCTCCTCCGGATCCTCATCCACCTCAGTCCATAAGGCCTCTCTGACCCTCCAAGCCTTAAGAAGATTAATATGAAAGATTTGTTTTTTCGGAGGGTCACCTCCCATGAGCACTTCATAATCAACTGGTCCTACCCTTCGCACCACCTCAAAAGGCCCCTGCCAACACGCAAACAACTTGGCCTTCTGAGCTGGTAATAACACCAGCACCCGCTGTCCAACTTGGAGCTCCCGTTCCTTCACCTTGCTATCATAAAGCCTCCTCTGCTCCTCTTGGGCTTTTGCTAAATTTTCCCTGGCTACTTGTCCAATAGCCTTCAATTGATGTCTCATCTGCAGAACAAACTGGAGCTCTGACCGGGGGTTCGTTTCTTCCTTTTCCCAGCCCTCTTTAACAATATCTAGGATACCCCGAGGCTTTCGACCAAACATCAACTCAAAGGGTGAAAAGCCCAGTGAAGATTGGGGTACCTCTCGAAAAGCAAACAGTAAGGGTTCTATTAAACGAGGCCATTGTTTCGGTTGCTCAGCTATGAACTTTTTTAACATACTTTTTAAGGTGCGATTAAATCTCTCCACCAGGCCATTTGCCTGGGGGTGGTAAACGGAGGTCTTAAAGGGCTTAACTCCCAGCAACTTCCACATCCCTGCCAATGTCTGGCTCATAAAATTCGAGCCTTGATCCGTTAAAATTTCTCGTGGGAAACCCACTCGTGCAAAGAGTTTAACTAACTCCTGAGCGATCCTGGAGGCGTGCGTAGTCCTTAGAGGTATTGCCTCTGGATAGCGGGTGGCACAATCCACTATCACCAATAAGTAACGGTAGCCTCCCGCCGCTTGTTCCAAAGGTCCTACAATGTCTAGGGAAATTCTTGAAAACGGTTCCTCTATAATAGGTAAGGGAATCAGTTTACCCCCTGGTGCCCCTTTTTCTTGAAACCGCTGACACTGCGGGCATGACTGACAGAAGGCTTTTATGTCGGCAAATATCCCTGGCCAATAAAATCTTTGCAACACCCTTTGTGTGGTTTTATCCATGCCTAAATGCCCTGCCATGGGGATCTCGTGTGCTAAACGCATTACTTCCGCCCTTAAGGCCCGCGGCACAACCAGCTGATCCTCAGGGTCCGAGGGTCCATTTCCCAAGGGAAGGCGATATAACAAATCTTGCCTCAACTCAAAACAAGGGCGGGGTCCCCCTCCTCCAGGTTCTTGTGCCCTCCTAAGGGCTTCACTCAATGAGGGATCGTCCTGCTGCCAAGCGGCCAGCTGCGCTCTTCCCACCCCTGTTATATCCACCACAACTGCCTCTTCGGCCTTCCCCGCCAAGCATTCAGCGTCCTTCAACAGTTTACGCCACCCCAACCAATCTCTCCCTAACAAGGCTTCCCTACTTAGGGTAGGCACAACGCCTACTTTGAGGCGTCTTTTCTCTCCTTTCACCTCCACCCAAGCTCCCACCGCCTGGTATTCCTTTAAATCCCCATGAATACATTTAACCTTTATACGCCCAGTGTTTGGGGCCCCGGCTAGGTTTCTGACTAAAGTTTGATTCGACCCCGAATCTATTAGGGCCTCCATTTCCTTCCCATTTACTTTTATCTTTAACGTCTTTCCTCTACTGAGGTCTCTTCTTACCTGGGTAGCATCCCACGTGTCGCCCCACGAACACTCCATTACCGGGCAGTCCCGGCGGATATGGCCCTCCATACCGCATGTATAGCAAATTACCGGCTTGCGGGACCCCTCCTTGTCCCCCGGTTCTCCTCCGGCCTTCGCTCCCGATTCCGGCTTGACATTCCCAGGTTCCTCTCGAGGTCGATGGGGCCCCGGTCCTTCTTTTACTCCCAAGCGCGGGGGACCGAGACTACTCTTCCCTCCCCTCAGGGGAATCCCTTCTACTCCTCTCCGCGGTCGAGCCGCTTCCGATTCCTCCGCCGCCGCAAAGGCTTCCATCAACGAGATTGCCCTTTCTAAATCTTTGGGACGGTGACATCGGACCCAATTCCTCGCTTGAGTAGGTAGGCTTCCAATGAATTGCTCCACCATCACCAACTCCGCCACCTCCATGGGGGTACGTTCTGTGGGCTTCAGCCACCGGAGGGCACTGGCTCTAATCTTTTGGCCTAAGGTCCGCGGATGCAAGCCCGGTTTCCACTTGAGCTCTCGGAGCCGCAAACGGTAGGTGTCCTCCGAGATGTTCAAGGTTTGGAGGATAGTGGCCTTGACTCTGGCATAGTCCTGCGCCTCCTCAGGAGAAAGAGTATCCACCGCTTCTTGCGCAGGCCCAGTGAGACAAGGAGTGAGGATCAAAGCCCACTGTTCGCGAGGCCACTGAGCCGCAGCGGCCACCCTTTCAAAAGTGTTTAGGAACGCCTCCACATCATCTTGCGGGCCCATTTTCATTAGTTTCAAAGGGTTTAAACCAACAGTCCATGTCAAACCCCTTTCCTCTCCCTCAGCTGCTCGAGACGGTCTCCATAAGTTTGAAAGCTGCGTCACCAGCTGAGCCTGAGCGTTCTGTTGGGTCGCGCATACTTGCTCTAGAACCCGAGTATGTTGCGCTGACACGTGCTGGAGCATTATTTGTTGTTGCTCCGCAAACCATGCAAATAATTGTTCCTGAGTTGGACGTGACCCCGCCCTAGGGGCGGTGCCCGCATTCTCCACCAATGTGGGCGGGGCTACAGGAGCAGGTTGCATTATGGGAGCAAGATAGTTCTGGAACAACACGTGTGCAACAAACTTTCCTCAGGTCCCAGTTTTGCATAAACAATAACGCCTTTATTGGCAACAGTTGAAATAACAAAGTAAACTAGCAAAGTAACAGTAAACGTGGTATCACCCTTTTGGGGCCCGGCGTCTTCCTTCAGACTCCTTGGGCCTCACCTCTCGGGATTGTGGAGGGGTTCCTTCTACATCTCCCGCCGGAGTGTTTTTCCAAAGTCTCCCTCTCTGACTTTTCCCACTCCTGGGGCTTTGGCCCTTGCTCCCAAGCTTCTCCTTTGGAATCCCACCATTCGCCCTCAAGTCCTCCAGATTCCTTTCGTAACCACTCCCCTTCGCCGGGATATCTAAAGTCCCCTTCCAGTCGTGGGTCAGCTAATGTCACCGTTTCGTGGGGACCTGGTCTCCGAGGACTCGCTCTCCCCACTAGAGATACAGGCGTCCCTACCCTGCGTGGGCTTTGGGTTACCTTCCCTTCCTTGCTCTCGACCGCCTCACCGCGACCCCCTCTTCCGCGTCTTCTCCCTCTCTCCGCGCAAACCCTTTCTTCTCCTCTTATAGAGGGCTTCAGCCCCACCTTCTCTTCCTCTCGCCCCTCCCCCAGGGCCTCCTCTCTTATCTCCTCCACCTGATCGTCTTCAGTCCTCTCAACTCTCCTGTTCTCTATCTCTGCCTCACTACA
>NW_024804906.1:0-4943 GCF_019175285.1 Sceloporus undulatus
TTTTGTTTTGTTACTTGCTTTGTTGTTATATATGCATATGTATGCTGTAAACCGCTTTGATCATAGGAAAAGCGGTATACAAATAAAACATATTATTATTATGGACAGTTCATACATGAGTATTAACAATACCATATCCACTTATTTGGAAACAAACCTCACTGAACCCAGTGACTAGAAATCTGGCTACTGCATGACTGTATGCTCCATGCCCCATAAAGGAAGGGGAGTGGAGAAAAACAACCCCAAAAAACCATACCCACAGCAACTTGAGTTCTAGATTTTTTTTTCAAAGAAAAGGAATGTTAGTTAACAGATGGCCCTGAAGGTATTGTCAGACTTAACTGCAGTCAGCCCTGGGCAACATAGCCAGTGATGAGGAAAGATGAGAGCTGCAGTTAACAGCATTTGAAAGGCTGGGCACTTTCCCACCCTGTCTATACAGGTAAATGAGGAAAGGACTGTACAAATCAGGTTTGTATGACTATAGGCTTCCATGTGGAGCACCCACCTTATGTGTTATACTATGTGAGAGCCTGAGAGTAAACGGGTGGTTCATACAGTACATGAAATTATATTTCATGAACTTTCCCTCTTTCTGGGTTGCAAGTTTTCACATTTAGGTATTCGCTAATTTCATATTATCCCTCAAATGTGCCACATTGCTATTGCCACAATATGTTTAAAACAACATTAAATGTCACAATTGATTTTAAGACAACTTTAAAGAAACAGCCTATTACAAAACCCACCCAGGACACATACCTCACGATTCTGTATATTCTACCTTCTTGCATCCACATGCATGAAAACAGAATGGTAAACATTCCAACACTTAAAAGTCATAACTTTTCTGTTTGTGACATTAATATTTCCATGGTAGCAGTTTGAAGTACCACAGACAATAGAGCGTATCTTTTGCTTATAAGCGAGTGTCTATTATACTTTGGATTTACAAGGAGCAGATCAAAAGATTTCTCTTACTAACTGAGATGTTTTGATATTAACAGCTAAACAGAGAATAAAGGCAACAATTTCTTTCTGCAGAGAATGATTCTCAGGGGAATTGTGTAGAGACTGATTCTACTAAATGCAGCATCCAGTTCAAGATGTAAGGATATCATGCTCTCCTGCTGAACTAAACAGAGATATTGCAAAACTTGATTTGATTTCATATTATGTCTTTCTGTCCCATTATAGCACCAATGGACAAATAAACAAAAGATATGCAAATAGGCCTTGTTGCAGACTGTTGAGCTGAAGAAATGATGTTATCATTAATCTGTGGGTTGTCCACAAGTTTTCCCTTGCTGCTAGTTTTAAGTGTTTGCATTTCTGTTTATGTTCTGAGTAAATGGGTATGTTGTTACCTTCAGCATTTGGCCTAGTTTCCATTCACTGCAATTACACACAGTGCTCTCCTGTTATATTGGGCACAGTGGTCAAAAATGGTAATGACACAAAAGAAGTATATTTGAGTGCAACTAAACAAGGTTTTCAATATGGTTACAGTCACTCTTGGTATAATAATAATTGCACACCAGTATGTGCAACAATGCTGATAAGGCCTGTTCTTTCTGCTGTTTCTTGAAAACACTAAATTCCTGATTTAGCTGTTTACAAATAATTAACAAAAGGGACTGTAAATACCTTCTGAGTGTTTGTCATTTTATTTGAATATGAGTTTCTGAACATTGCTTTTGTGTCATGGATCAGGATCAAGACCAATCAGATGACTATCTGCATTTTGGTTTTTAAATTATGTTATAAGCCCCAATGTTTCCAACAGCATGGATAAAGTGCACCATATGGGCTGATCACTATAAAATAAATTCTTCTTAAATAAGGACACACAGCATAAGAAAATACAAGTTCCAGCAAGCAATGCTGCAGCCTGATCTAAAGTGAACTGCATTCAAATGAAGTCTTAAGGGTGTCACAATGAAAGTAGTTGCTATTTGATTATTTGAGGGGAAATTGCAATGGCCCTTAGCTTTCAGGGAAGTTATTACTGCATATATAAAAACTATTTGTCCCTGTTTGGTTCACTGTAAACAACTTTTTTGTTCAACAAAGGGTGATATACATCTTTTTCTCTGTAGCATTGGCTGAAACAGATTTTGCATATGAATAACAAAAGCATTTGGGGGGGGAGGTCTGTGACGTAGCTGCCATAGTTTGTGTGCTCTTCCAAAATAATACATAAAGATTTTTAAATGTCCAGACAAAACTTTTAGATAATGAGCATTGGAAGATATATCCCCACTTAATCTGAAAGAGGAAAAGAGAGCATCTATTTTTTAACCAGGCTAGCCTGCAGTTCTGCTTCAAAGGCCATCTTGTCAAAGGTGCGCACATTCATCTCTTCTCTCACTTTTTCCCGGACATGGAACGATGCCCGAGCGACAGACCTAGCATTTTCCAAGACGTTCTTTTTCTCCTTACAAATCTGTTCACTCCTTTCCAGCTTCTTCTCAATAGAGAGGAGGATCTCCCTGCGCCGGATATCTTCACACTGTTCAACTTTTTTCTTGTTGACTTTCTGTACCTTCTCCTTCTCCAGTCGGCTCTGGACCACCTTCCGGGCTTTCTGCTGGACAACCTCCTCAGCTACCTGAGCCGCATGCTGGAGCTTCCTTTCCGAAGCTTTGGCCAGGGCTTTCAGGTACTCCTTCTGCTCCAGGTCCCTCTTCTCAGCAGCCAACTTGGCTTTCTGAAGCTGCCTTTCCTCCCGCTTGGCTCTCTCTCTCAGTTCCCGGTTCCTTTTCTCCACCAGCTGCTCATAGTTCTCCTGAGCCTTGTTCAAGCTCCCTTCAACGGAAGCCCGTAGCATGGCCTTCTCTTCAGCTTCTTGCTTGGCCAACTCCTTGAGGATGGTCTCATGCTTCCGCTTCTCAGCTTGGTTGAGCAGCTTCTTCTCCTTCTGCAGTAGCTGCTCCTTCTTGAGCCTCTTCTGGGTGGCTAGGGACAGCTTCTCCTGTAGGAGCTGGACATCTTTATCCAGGGCTTCCCTCTTGCCTTCCTCCTGAGCTCTGAGGTTGTGCTCCTGGTGGCGCTTCTTCCTCCTGTCCTCCAGGGTCGCCTTCTCCAGCCTCTCCTTCCTCAGCCTCTCCTGCATCTCCAGGTGTTCCCGCAATTTCTCCTCCACCATTAGGCTCTGCCTATGCTTCACCAAGGTGGCCTCCTCCTCCTCGTAGCTCAGCTGGCAGCGCCGCTTCTCCAGCCTGGTCTCCCACATGCGGTGGCACTGAACCAAGGCCCGGTGCTTCTCCTTCTCCTCCTGCTCCCTCCGCCGCTCGGCCTGCCGCCTCTGGCTGTCCCATTCAAGGTGGGCACTATGGCGTTGGGCATTCAGGATGCTCTCCTCCTGGCGCTTAGCGATCATCAGGGCGGCGATCTTGCGGTCCCTCTCAGACACCTCCTGGAGGCCTTTCCTCCGCTTGACCTCCTTGATGATCTTCTCCACCCTCTGGGCAGTCTGTGGAGAGTGGCTCAGGTCACCCAGGCTGAAGCTGCGGCCTACCTGTGGGGAGGTCATGGTGGAGGCCGCCTTAGTCCTGGGCACCCTTGACCCTTCTTTAGGCCACTTGTCCCTCAAGCTGTCACCGCTGTAGGAGGAGGACGAGGCCCCCGAGTCTGAGGAGGTTTTGGCGGATAAGCCCTTTTCCCGCCTTTTGGGTAAGGAGTCCAAGGAGTGGCTCTTCTTGGTCCTGGCACCAGAGGAGGCCCTCAGAGGAGGCCCAGACGACCTTGTTGGCTGTGGGCCTGCTCCTGGACTGCAGCTTCCATTGACCCCGGGGGTGGAAGTGCTGCCCCTGAGGGCCCCTCGGGAGGAGGAGGAGGAGGAGGAAGGGGCGGCTGGGGGACTGCCCATGGCAAGGAGGAGAGGGGTGAAGAGGCGCCGTTTTTCCTCACGGAGGACCCTCTCCCTTTCCCGGCGGCACTGCTGGAGTTTCCTCTGCCGCTCAGCCTCATAGACCTCATAGAGGCCCGCCGCCACCCTCAGCGACCGCCCTGGGGCCTCCTTGACCAGCTCGCCCAGGGAACGAGGCAGTAGCTCCACAGGCTTCACGGCACACCGTGCGCAGGCCTCCAAGGAGCGAGGGCTGGTCAGCACATAGCGGCTCCCCTCCGCCTCTGCAGAGTCAAAGTTGAAGAGGTCCAGGTGCAAAAGAGGAGGAGGAGGAGGAGGAGAGGAGGAGGACCCTGCACTGCTGGGCTTCTCTCTCTCGCCGTCCAGTGAAGGGGACGCTATCACCTCTGATGCCATCACCCCTGATGCTGCAAGGCCAGGTGTGGAGGACTCTTGAGAAAGGGCCTCTGCTGCTGTGGCCTCCGGGGCTGAGGCTTCTCCTCCTCCTTCTCCTGCTCCACCTGTAGCATCCCCGCATTTTGCCTCGCCCGGGTCTGCCACGGGATCCACCATGCCTGGCCTCCAGCAGGATCTGAAATGGAAGAGGGATTTTTGTGGGTTTGTTTGTTTGTTTTATTTACTTAATAATAAAATCTTTATTACAATTATTACACACAAAATAACAACACAGTCTTGATTTCAGTAAGGCCTTTGACAAGGTTTCCCCCATGACATTCTTGTAAACAAGCTTGTAAAGTGTCGGCTAGACAAGGTAGCTGTTTCATGGTTGACCGGCCGAACCCAAAGGGTGCTCAACAATGGCTCCTTTTCATCCTGGAAAGAAGTGACCAGTGGAGTCCCACAGGGCTCTGTCCTGGGCCCAGTGCTATTCAACATCTTTATCAATTGGATGAAGAAAAAGAGGGCATGCTTATCAAATTTGCAGATGTCACCAATTTAGGAAGAGCAGCTAATACCCCTGAGGACAGGATCAAAATTAATAATAATAATAATAATAATAATAATAATAATAATAATAATAAATTTATTTATTTATACCCTGCTCTTCAGCCAAGGCTATCAGAGCAGC
>NW_024804907.1:0-4943 GCF_019175285.1 Sceloporus undulatus
AGAAAGCTGCTATGACAAACTATGTGTGAAAGGGATCTAGGAGTCCTGGTAGACCACAACTTGAACCTGGGTCAACAGTGTGATGCAGCAGCTAAAAAGGCCAATGTGATTCTAGGCTACATAAATATGGGTATAGTTTTATGGCAGGGCTTGGACTGGATGGCCTTTCTAGTTTCTTTCAACTCTTTGATTCTGTGTTATAGATTAAGGGAAGTAATAGCGCAATTCTGTTCTACTTTGGTCAGACCCTCACTTGGAATACTGTGTCCATTTCTGGTCACCACAATTCAAAAAGGATGTTGAGAAGCTGGAATTTATCCAAAGGAGAGCAATAAAAAGGGTGTTGGTTTTGGAAACCATCAAGCCCTATGAGGAGTGGTTTAGGGATCTGGGAATGTTTAGCCTGGAGAAGAGAAGATTAAGAGTGGATAGCCCTGTTCAAATATTTGAAGAGATACTGAGGATGGAGCAAGCTTGCTTTCTGCTGCTCTAGAGCAAAGGACATAGAACAATGGAAACAAGCCACAGGAAAAGAGGTTCCACCAAAACATTAGGAGGAACCTCCTGACAATAAGAGCTATTCAACAGTGGAATATACTCCCTCAGAGCATAGTAGCATCTCATTATTGTTATTATTATTACTACTATTAATTTTTAAAGTGCTCCTTCTTTGAAGGTCTTTAAAGGTCTTTGAAGGTCTTTAAACAAAGGTTAGGTGGCCTTCTGCTGGTGATGCTTTCAATGTGTATTCCTGCATGGCAAGGGGTTGAACTAGATGGTCCTTGTTATCTGTTTAAGGTCTTTGATTCTATAATTCTAATGTGGAATCATAGTGCCATGATAATGTAGAATGAAAGGGCCCTCAGTCTTCATAGTAAGGGCAATGAATTCAGCTTCCTTACCCACAGAGGCCACATTCTCGTAATTCTCCATCATCACATTCTTGTACATATGTCTCTGCTTCTTCGTCAGCAGTTTCCATTCATCCTCAGTGAAATATACTGCCACATCTTCAAAGGTCACCTGCAATAGAAAAAAGCCCTCATCCAGAGAATGACTAATAAAAAAATGGGGGGAGGGGGAGGAGCACATGATGCATCCCAAAAAATATTTGATCGCCTCAGAATTTAGTCCAGGAAATAAACTTTAAATTCTGTTAGCAAGAAAAAAGCTACTGCCTTTGGGGTCCAGTTTGTCTCAAATTCTTTCAATGTAATATACAATATAATTTAAGCCATGGCTGGGATATTATTAAGAGATTAGAATACTGACTATCCCAACACTTATAGTACATTTAGCCTCCAAAGATTATAGTGCATTTAGCCATTTGCTACCAAATTTCAGAGTCGAATGTCATTTTAAAAAAACAACAACAGAAAGTGGTGAAGATGAACAAAGTTGTTTATGAAGAAGATCACACAAGTGGGAAAGGGCACAACAGTTTGTTTTTGCCTCAGACTCCTAGCAAGGGCAGGTCCCTGCCCCCATCTTTCTTCTCCAACCCCCACTTTTGAGTTGATGGGCTGCAAACTCCTTGGCAATCATTATGCAGAAATTGAAATGAGCTGAAGAATCGGGAAAGTGGGAGGAGAAGAGAGAAACCAGGACATTTTAAAAGCCCTCAAAATATTGAGATGACAGAGATTAACCAGGACTGTCTCTGCCAAACTCGGACAGTACTTTATTTGCTTCCTTTCATAAATTGGCCAAGCAGTGACACAGATGAAGCTAATAGAATAGTGACTCACCAAAGAGTTGTTGTACCTCGGCAGCCTCCTTCTCTTGGAGCCCAACTCCCTCCACTTGGCCTCTGTGTTGGCCATCAGGTGGGCAGGGGTCCTGGTGGTCCTGCACTTGGGTCACTTCCAGAAAGAGAGGTCCCAAAGCCGTGTACAAGGAGGCCGAGATGAAGGTCCTGGGAAAAGGGCCCAGGGTTAGGATTGGCTCAGCAAGAAACCTTGTAGCACTCAGAGACAGAGAACAGCATCCTCCTGGTGACATATGCCTCCGTTGGGCCAATGCAGAGGTGGGCATTTGCTTCCTAGCCCGATTCCACACGGAGCAACACTGGAGCATAGAGGGTTCTGCTGGGTCTGGCTTTCTGGCCTAGTGGCCTCCCATTCTCCCATTGGCCAAAGCAGATGCCTTCCATCCCCCAGGGAGTTCCCCGGTCAAGCAGGGCAGGAAAGGAGCTCTCTCTTCTCTGGTTGACCTCCTTCCATGGGATCCAGCTCTCCTCCCAGGATTGGAGGGGGGGGCACCAGAGGATTGAGCTGATGGGAACAAGCAATCCCCATGGCAACCTTCTGCATGCAGAGAAGTCACAATTCAGAGAGTGTCTCTGCCCATGTGGAGAGTGCCTATTTTCCACACTGTTGCCTGGCCATCTTGGCTTGGGAATGTCCTGTTCTAGCCACAAGTAGGACTAAATCTTAGCTTGTATCCAATCCTATACTTAGTCCTGATCAGAGTAGAATCACTCAGTCTCTTGGATTTACCTATAGATTGACTCACCAGTCAATTATGGATTGAGTTGGTCTACGCTAGGTTTAACCAACAGAATTCAGGCCTCCTCAGACTTTAAATTCTGATAAGTTGCAGTAGAATGTAGAAAATATATATACATAATTATGCAATGTATAAAATTCATTGTATGTACTTTAGTTTCAATAAAAATTATTTTTAAAAAACACTTTAAAGGCAGGAATGTTAATTTTTCCATGCTGCGTCATCATCACTGATGAGAATTTGATTTCTCTTTCATGCAGAGGAGGAGGACCACCTTCTTTATGGAAAGATTAAAGAGCAGATCATTAAACAGAGTCTGTGAACATCTAGAAAGCAATGCCATAATGACAAAAAGTCAATATTAGTTTCAGAGAAAGAAATCATGCCTGGCAAATCTAATCTCGGTAGATGATCCTGGCAGATGAAGGGAATGCTATGGATATAGTATATCTATATTTCAGTAAGGCCTTGGTAGATGAAGGGAATGCTATGGATATAGTATATCTTGATTTCAGTAAGGTTCCCCATGTCATTCTTGCAAAGAAGCGATTTTCGGCTGCATCAATCAAGGGAAGTAATAGTGTCCCTCTATTCTGCTCTGGTCAGGTCCCACTTGGAACATTTTGTCCAGTTCTGGGCAGCACAGTTCAAAAAGGATGCTGAGAAACTGGAGTGTGTCCAAAGGAGGGCAACTAAAGTGGTGCAGGATTTGGAAACCATGACCTATGAGGAATGACTTAGGGAGCTGGGGATGTTTAGCCTGAAGAAGAGAAAGTTAACAGGTGATATGATAGCTGTGTTTAAATTTTTGAAGGGATGTTATACTGAGGAGGGAGCAAGCTTGTTTTCTGCTGCTCCAGCGAACAGGACCCTGAACAACAGATGCAACTACAGGAAAGAAATTCCACCTCTACATTAGGAGGAACTTCCTGACAGTAAGGGCTGTTCGACAGTGGAAAAACACTCCTTCCTTGGAGTATAGTGGAGTCTCCTTCCTTGGAGGTCTTTAAGCAGAGGCTGGGTGGCCATCTGTCGGGTATGCTGTGGTTGTGATTTCCTGCATGGCAGGGGGTTGGACTGGATGGCCCTAGTGATCTCTTCCAACTCTACGATTCTATGAATAAATTTATGTATATACCACCTTTCCAAAAAGATCAAAGCAGTTTAAAAATTGACAATTACAAGATTTGTGTGTTTGTGTGTGTCAGTCATAGCAGGAGCATGAGGTATGTACCTCCTTCCTCTGTTTGCTAAAGCAACACAGAAATTGAGGCATGTACATTTGTGTGCATTGTTTCTGAACGGATCTATTGCCAAAATCACAATTTCTTCACCTTCCCTTGCATATTTTTTAAAAAGATGCACACTGCTGAATGTGTTGCATTTATACAACAAAAATCTATAAATGAATAGGTTTATGAGTGAAGATTGCATCCTGGATTATGCTCATTTTTGGGAAGTGAAGACCTATGTAAATTCATTTTGTAAACCTAGTGAAACTAATATCCTACAAAGCTCTAGTAAACAACAAGTACACACACAGTCCCCACACAAAGGACTCACTAGAGCACTGTGTGTCTGGGGTCTGGAAATCTCACTTACACCTTCTAGGAAGACAATGCTGCCAGAGACTGAATGTGGGGCTTTATTCCTGCAAAGCATGGATTCACTCTCTCAGCTGCAACCCTTCCATAGAATCCTGGACTGAAACATTTAAAGAAAGGTCCTCTTTCAGCTCCAGAAATAAAGGCCTACCTTCAGTACAAAGACCCTGATTCCTGCAGCCCCAGAAAGGCCTCTCCTTTGGTCCTTTATGGCCGGAGCTTCCCTGGGTCAGAGGCCGTCTCCTCAGGCGTAGAGAAGGGTTGCTCTGAGTTCGAAGGAGGAGGAGGTCCACAGGGCTGAGGGAGGGAAGGCAATGGGAAAAGGTCAGTGCCAATGGCCATGGAGGGCAGAAAGTGACAATGCCTAGAAAACTCCTCTCAGTCCCAGCCCTAGGAATGAGTGGCAGGAGTGAGTCCAGGGGGCTGAGGGGGTCTCCTTTCCCAAAGTGGGGTGGAAAGAACAGGTTCCCATGGGATTGTGGGCCCCATGACCTCTGAGCAAATCGATGGGAGACGCTGCCTCAAAGAGCATTAGAGGAGTCTCTGGCTGGATGGCCATCTCTTTGGAGGACTTGGAGGGCAGAATGGGGCTGAATGGTTGGCCCTTGGGGCTCCCTTCCAGCCCTAGGAGCCTATGAAGCCTACCTTACAAGGCTGTTGTGGGAGTTAATCACAAGACAATTACTCCACAAGAATGGCCACCTTTTAGCAGTTTACAATAAAAAAAAATCCATACAATACAATAAAAACATGTTTCATGATCTCCCAAACCCTAATGTCCCTAACACTCCCATCCAAAATAAAAACCCATTAAATTACTGGACAGTTATT
>NW_024804908.1:0-4942 GCF_019175285.1 Sceloporus undulatus
GTTTTTCCACGTGTTTGCTCCCAGCATGCAACAAGCCCCGCCCACAGTGGTGGAGAATGCGGGCACCGCCCCCAGGGCGGGGCCTAGGTCCAACCAGGAGCAACTATTTTTATGGTTTGCTGATCAGCAGCAACTTTTGTTACAGCAAGTCTCGCAGCAGCAAGCCAGAGTGTTGGAGCAGGTTTGCCAAGCGCAGCAACAAGCCCAAGAGCATTTAGTTACCCGTTTAGCGGATTTATGGAGGGCTCCTCAACCTGTGGTCGCTGGGGACCGGGACCGGGGTTTGACTTGGACGGTAGGATTAAACCCCCTCAAGTTGATGAAAATGGGGCCGCAGGACGATGTTGAGGCCTTTTTGAACACGTTCGAAAGAGTGGCCGCCGCGGCCCAGTGGCCCCAGGAGCAATGGGCTTTAATATTAACCCCCTGTCTTACGGGGCCAGCCCAGGAAGCTGTAGATACCATGGCTGTAGAGGACGCCCGGGATTATGGGAAAGTCAAGACAACAATTTTACAAACTTTAAATATCTCGGAGGAGACCTACCGGTTGCGGCTGAGAGACCTGCGTTGGAAACCGGGTCTTCATCCCCGAACCTTAGGACAAAAAGTCAGGGCTAGTGGGCTGCGTTGGCTCAAACCAGCGGAGCGAACTGCCAGTGAAGTAGCGGAAGTGGTGCTGGTGGAACAGTTTATCAGTGCCCTCCCTTTACAAGCCAGGAATTGGGTAAAGTGCCATCGGCCGAAAGACCTGGAGGCGGCGGTGGCCCTAATGGAAGCCTTTACGTCGGCCGAAGAGAGTGAGATTGGCCGAGTAAGACGTGGCGCAGAAGGTATCCCGATGAGAGGCGGGAAAGTGCCGCTAGCCGCAGGAAGGGGCCTTAGCCGACCGGGAGCGCCTGTGCCCCGACTGCGGGAGGGGACCAACGCCATTAAGTCAGACAGCCCGGGGCAGCGAGCGGCTAACGAGGAAACTCCAAAAGAAGTCCCACGGCGTCCAGTGGTGTGCTTCACATGTGGAGTTGAGGGGCATATGAGGCGAGATTGCCCCGTGATGGAATGTTCCTGGGCCGACACATGGGAAGCGTCACAGGTAGGGGAACCTTCTAATGCTGCTAGGGTAGTGCGCATGAAAGTGGAGGGCCGGGAAGTAGAAGCGTTGGTGGATTCGGGCTGTAGCCAAACCCTAGTAAGAGAGGTCCCCGGGGCAGAGGGACTTCAATGGATAAAGGTTCGGTGCATACACGGGGATCTGAAACCTTACAGGACGGCCTGGGTTCAGGTAGAGGTTCAAGGAAAGGAGAGGAGGTTACGGGTGGGAGTGGTACCCACCTTAAAAAGGGAAGCCTTATTGGGGCGGGATTGGCCTGAGTGGCGGAAGTTGATAGCGGAGGTAGAAGGTCTGGTGGGTGAAACAGGAGGCCCAGTGGAGTTGGACGTGACAGGAGTGCGAAGGGCTCAAGTAGTGGCATGGCAACAGGATGACCCTACGCTAGCAGAGGCCATAAGACAAGCCCAACTACCAGGGGGAAGTTTAACCCCTCGGTTTGAATTAAGAGGGGATTTGTTGTATCGCATTCCACCCAAGAAAGGCCCTGAAGACCCAGAAGCTCAGTTGGTTATACCAAGGGCCTTGCGGGGGGAAGTAATGAGATTAGCTCATGAGATCCCAATGGCCGGACATTTAGGGGTCGATAAAACAACCCAGAGGGTAATCCAAAGGTTCTTTTGGCCAGGGGTATTTGCAGAGGTGAAAGCCTTTTGCAACTCTTGTCCCCAGTGTCAGTTTTTTCAGGACAAAGGACCGCCGGGAGGGAAGCTGGTACCTTTACCTATCATAGAAGAGCCCTTTTCGAGGATTGCCATGGACATTGTGGGGCCTTTGGAACCAGCGGCAGGAGGATACCGTTATTTATTAGTAATTGTAGATTGCGCCACGCGGTATCCGGAAGCTATCCCTTTACGGTCAGTACAAGCCCCTCGGATAGCCCAAGAATTGGTGAAACTCTTTTCCCGGGTAGGATTCCCCAAAGAGATTTTGACGGACCAAGGCACAAATTTTATGAGCCAAACCCTTAAAAAAATGTGGGAAATTCTAAGGGTGAAACCCTTTAAGACCTCAATTTACCACCCACAGGCCAATGGGATGGTGGAGAGGTTTAATAGAACCTTAAAAAGCATGTTAAAAAAGTTTATAGAGAACCACCCCAAAAGGTGGCCCCAGTTGGTAGAGCCCCTCCTTTTCGCCTTTAGGGAAGTCCCTCAGTCATCATTGGGCTTCTCTCCTTTTGAGTTAGTTTACGGGCGAAGACCTCGGGGAGTATTAGACATAATGAAGGAAGGGTGGGAAGAAGAAGTCCCGAGTTCTCAATCTGAGCTGCAGTTTGTCCTACAAATGAGACAGCAATTGAGGGAGATAGGACAACTGGCTCGGGAAAACTTAGCCAAGGCTCAAGAGGAGCAAAAGGATTATTTTGACCGAAGAGTAAGGGAGAGGGAACTCCAGGTCGGTCAGAGGGTGCTAGTGCTGCTACCAACCCAAAAGGCTAAGTTGTTTGCAAAGTGGCAAGGGCCATACGAAGTAACCAGGAGGGTCGGACCAGTAGATTATGAGGTCCGTATACCTGGAGATCCTCCTAAAAAGAAAATATTCCATATCAATCTTCTAAAGGCTTGGAGAGTCAGAGAGGCCCTTTGCGGAGAGGTAGAGGAGGATGTGGAAGAGGAAGAATGGATGATAGGGCCCCAAGCCGGAGATTTCCTAAAGGAGGGAGAGGTGCCGGTGATGTCACCTCTGGAAGAAGCGCAGATAACTCAGGTAAGAGAGTTACAAAAAGAGTTCCAAGATGTCTTCCAGAGCAGGCCCGGATGTACAGAGATCTGGCAGCACGAGATACATACTGAACCTAGGGCCATTGTAAGGATGCCCATTAGGCCTTGGCCCTGGAGGGTGCAAGAGCTCATTAATAGAGAGGTAGATTCCATGTTAGAACTGGGGGTAATCGAACCATCAACTAGTCCTTGGCGCAGTTTACCAGTTATGGTACCTAAGCCAGATGGGACTGTGAGATTTTGTGTAGACTTTCGCCAGTTAAATAAAATATCAAAATTTGATGCCTACCCGATGCCGGGGGCCCTAAACCTGATAGAACAGTTAGGACAAGCTCGGTACTTGTCATCAATTGACTTAACAAAAGGCTACTGGCAAATTAAACTACGAGCCCAGGACAGGGAAAAGACGGCCTTTGCAACCCCAAAGGGTCTGTTTCAATTTACCAGGATGCCTTTTGGGCTACATGGGGCAGCAGCCACCTTTCAACGGCTAATGGACCTAGTGTTGAGGGACCTCTCGCATTGTGCTGCCGCATATATAGACGATATCATTGTCTTTAGTAACTCCTGGGCTGAACATTTAGAGCATCTCAGACAGGTATTACAGGCTTTACGGAGGGCAGGCTTAACAGCTAATCCCAAAAAATGCGCTATTGCCTGCCAGGAGGTAAAGTATCTAGGACACCTAGTGGGGAACGGGGAAATCAAACCCTTAAACGATAAGATTGTGAAGGTACAAGACTGGGGAATTCCTCAAACAAAGAAACAGGTGCGACAATTTTTAGGCCTCGCTGGATATTATAGGAGATTTATTCCTCACTTTGCGCACCTAGCAAGTCCATTGACAGACCTGACAAAAAAGGGACAACCCCGGCGGGTAAAATGGGGAAGGAAGGAACAGGAGGCGTTTGAGAAATTAAAAGCTCTATTATATAGCTTTCCTCTGTTAAGGGCCCCAGACTTTAGTAAGCCTTTTATACTACAAACGGATGCCTCTGAATGGGGTCTGGGAGCAGTGTTATCACAAGTGTGGGAAGATGGAGAACATCCGGTCTTATACTTAAGCAAAAAATTGAAGCCAGCAGAACAAAGGTATGCAGCCATCGAACGAGAGGCCTTGGCTATTAAATGGGCTGTTACATCTCTCAAGTATTATTTGTGGGGAGCACCTTTTCAGTTGGTTACGGATCATGCTCCCTTAACATGGCTGGCTTCTATGAAAGATGTCAATCCCAGGATCACTAGGTGGTACATGGCCTTACAGCCCTATGCCTTCACGGTATGCCATAGGCAAGGCTTGCTACATACTAACGCTGATTTTTTTTCTCGGCAGGCCACCTGGACCCCATCACGCCCATCGTCGCTCTTAGGGGGGGGGTTGTGTAGTGAGGTGGATATAGAGGAAGAGAGAGCTAGAGGGGCTAATGGGGACCAGGTGGAGAAGGAAGGCCCGGTACACAGGGAGGAGGGCCCAGAGGCGGGGGGAGAGGAGGAGCTGGAGGCGGAGCAAGGAAGGAGCCCAGAGGGTATAAGAAGAGAGGGGCAGAGAAGCGCGTGGAGAGGGGGACGCGGAAGAGGAGACCGGGAAGCGGCGGCCGCGAAAGGGACAGAGTTAGTAAAAAGAAGCCCACAGCGGCACGGGACTCCAGCACCTCTACAAAGACGGTCTGGAGGCAGAGGCAGGGGTCCTCACCAGGAGGTGGTGTTGAGGAATCCTCAGGAGGAAGGGGACTTGGCCCTCCAAGACCTAGGAGACGGGCGTGGTCGTCTGCAAGGAAACTTGGAAGGTCAGTGGTGGGATTGCAAAGGCGAGAAATGGGAAGTAGGACCTATTCCTGGAGGGCGTGAGAAGGCAGAGATAGAGCCCTTAGAAAAGCACTCGGGCGGAAGACGTCGAGGTCCTGAGGAAGCCGCACCTAACAACCCGCCGAGCCTCCAGTCCTGAAGCGGTCTATCGGTGGTATAGACAAAGGCTGGGAAGGCTCAGAGCTGTAGGAGTTGTTATGAGTTTGGTCGGAAAGTTATATTAAACTGTTGTTGTTGCTGCATCCGGAGTCAGTTTGTTTGTTTTTCCACGTGTTTGCTCCCAGCATGCAACAAGCCCCGCCCACAG
>NW_024804909.1:0-1097 GCF_019175285.1 Sceloporus undulatus
AACAAATAGATAACAATACCAAACAGTAATATTTTGTTAACAAGAGACAATATCAGTCATTTTGCAAGAACACTGCAACATTCCAGGCTACTCATGGAAGTGTGGCCTCATTCATTAGTGATGGAAGAACATGAAATGGTTCTGTCACAGAACACTAAATGATGGGAGGAACATACCATGTCACTTTTTGTAAGGTGAAGATTGGGTCTTAACAGAAAAGACCCAACCAAGACATTTTGCTGTGTGAAGTGGCACTTCGTGCTGTTACTTTGTACTTTGTTGTAGATATTGAAATGACAAAGTGGATAGGAGAAGAAAGTTATTAGGATGTTGTTATTTTGTACCATGGATGAGTCCCATTCAAATGCTGCTTAAATGTAAATAAAGGAGAGATGGAAAGAATGCTTGCTTCTGTTCACATTTCTGCTAAATTTTGGGTTTCACAATGCTCAAAAATTCCTTGTAAGAAGCATAAAACTATGGTCCAAAACATACTGCATAAATAATCCAGTTTGAGACTGTTTTAACTGCCCTGGCTCAATGCTAGGGAATTCTGAGAACTGTAGTTTTGTGAGATATTTAGCCTTCTTTGTCAGAGAGTTCTGGTATCACAATGAACAATTCCCAGGATTCCCTAGCATTGAGCTAGGGCAGTTAAAGCAGTCTCAAACTGGATTATTTCTATAGCGTGCTTTAGACCCAAGACTAAGATCTTTGTATTTTGCAATTTTTTTCAGGAAAAAATATTCTGCACAAAAGTACACATTTCTTCTTTTTTGCATACAAGACAGTGAGTTTTCCACAGAATATGTTCCCTGGATAAGAAACATATTTTCTTTACAGAAGAACTATGTGAATTTTTTGCACAAAATAATTACCCAACAGATATCACAAAGTACAAATACATCTTGAAAATCGCCCCTAAATATTTTTCTACTGCAGCAGTGAGAAGACTGTGGGGAATATTTATCCTTGCACGTGAAGGCAAAATACATGAAGACTGGCATCCCTAAGCAAAAAAATCACCATTTTAATTAGCTGGAAAATAGATAGATAGATAGATAGATAGATAGATAGATAGATAGATAGATAGATAG
>NW_024804909.1:1107-4942 GCF_019175285.1 Sceloporus undulatus
CTCTTCTAATAACAATAGCAGCTAATAATGAAGTTGTACTTCCCTAGTTGAGCTATAATTGAAGTGTAGCATACTTATACAGTGTGCCCTTGTCTTACACGGGGATCCGTTCTGGACACACACACACACACATACACACACACACACACACACACACACCCGTGTAAGACAAATTCTGTGTATGCTTGAGCCCCATTGAAACAAATGGGGCTTAGGTGCAGCGTCATGGCAGCACACATGTGTCATGGGCATGTGCGCTATTTACTGCTTATCACAATTATAAGCTTATCACTGCTTATAAGCTGAAAGCCACATATAGAGCATCCATGTATGATGTGGGTGCACTGTACCATAGTTGCTGGGACATGAATTAATAACTAGTTATTTCTAAACAGTTAGTTCAACACACCTGCAGGTCTATGCATGTTCCCATGGATGCAATACCAACTTGCTTCCCTGATTTGCAATTAGATGAACAGCTTTTGGAATGCCACCATTTCAGTCTGCATCATACTCGTAAGCAGGGGACTGATAGTCTGCAATCAGGACTGCTACATTCTTCTGCTTGAGGTGGAACATCACATGGCAAACCCCACTCACTGTGGTCAAGGTGCATGTATCCTAAAGCCAGAAGAAAATTCTACAAGTATCTCCTAGCATCCTTTGCAGTAAAATTAAATAACATTTTATTGTAATAGGTCACAATTTTGATAGCATTTCATAATATTCAAAAACTGCTGCCTAACTAATTGAAGGGCACGCCTCTTAACAAAATCAGTAGTGCCTAATGATGACTCCCTTGCCACTCCTTCATGACCATGGGACCTGACCTTCAGACCTGATGAAGTCAATGTGCAAGGGAAAGCCCTGAAAATGATGAAATTCTCCCTGTAGAAATTTAGAAAGTAATGTCAGAATGCTCCAGGGACTAGAAAGAGAAAGATCAGGAGATAAATTGGGTGCAGATTAAAGTGCAGAGGCAGTGATTCAATTTAGACAGATATATGAATAATTAGTCTCAGGAGCAAACTAAGCAATAAAGATATGGGTGTTCACTAGAGTAAGAATAGATGAATTAGACACAAAAGTAATAACTCAGATAGTTCTAAAAATGATAACACTCAGGGATTCTTGCATGGATGGAGAAATAGCAATTTTAAAGAGAGCATAGAAAATTCACAATTAATTGCATAATGCAGGTTGGGAGTAGTGAGGAAAATTTCAACAACTTTAGTCTATAGAGTATACTATATATATAAAAAAGGAGGGGGAGAAAGAAAAAGAAAACTCAAAAGTTAGTATAGTTTATATTAACTAAAGGAAGACTTTTCTTTTGTTAAAAAAAACAACTTCAGTCATTTTATTGCTGTAATTTGATCCAACTTTTTAAATCAAGATAATGCCAGAGCAGCTGACACTCCAAAAAGTAATAAAAGTCCAATGACTGAATACAAAAGGCAAAATTATAAATGAAAAGAGGAGAGGGAACATTAGGACAATTCTAGTGTATATAGAAACTATTTTATTGCCTCAGTCAATGAGTTCTATGGAAAATGTGTCATGGGAATGTTCTCCTGAATTTACACAGATATCCTGGAGAAATAGACAGGTTCACCTTGGACTATGTGAGAAATTAATTTAAAAATAATAATTAAAAATTAATTAAAAATAATAATTGTAAGCTGCTCTGATAGCCTTTAGGACTGAAGAGTAGGGTATACATACCATAATAAATAAATAAATAAATAAATAAGTTTAAATTCTTGCAGGTAGGAAGATGTTTCTTAACCAGTTCAAGGGCTCTTTCACACTGTATAATTATAGCACTATGATTTCACTTTGGCTGCCATGGCTGCATGATATTGGATCCTGGGGTTTGTAGTGTGGTGAGGCACTGGAGTGCTCTGGCTAAGAATATGAAATACCCCACTCTAAAGATGCCATAGAGCACAGCCATGCCAGTTAAAATAGAATCATAGGGCTATAACTGTGCAATGGGAAACAGACTGAGGCCCATTACAAACGGGCACCCTAGGACGGACTCAGTCCGTGCTAGGGTTAGAAAGGGGCGTCTCTTCCTTACACCCCTAAGCCTACCACGGACTGAGTCCATAACAAATAGCGGCGACCGTTCCACACGGCCTTCACCATTTTGACGTAACGAACGCTCTGCGTTCGCACGTCGCATGGCAGAAGTGATGCCGCAAGTGCGCAATTAGCGCCTCATGGCATCTCTTCCAGGCTGCAAGAAGGAGCGCGGTTTTCGCACTCCTTCTTTGCTGCGTCTGGGAACCACGCCGTTTGGCTGCTGCGATTCCCGGATGCAGCAACCAGCGGTGGCAGCAGACCACTGCAATCCAGCGGTCTGTAACATGCCTGAGTTTCCCCTGTTTCCACCAGCCCAATCCACCATTCAATGCCTTAACTAACAGTTTCCATTCCCAAATACCTTACCTTCTCCTTTCCTGAGAGGTGGTGGTGGGAACCTATATTCTAGTAGCTAGAATAGAGTGAAGAAAGAGGAGGGAAGGGGCATCTGTGCTTTCCTCCCCTCTTCATTCTCCTAGCATAATAATTCAATGACTGAACACAAAACAAGGGGCTGTTGGGAGATGTATTTAGGGGTCTAGTATAGCAATAAAATTGGCCTCCTGCACCACACATCACATGAAAATCATTGTTAATAACTATCCCTGATGCATTTATCCAAATGTTCATTAAAACACATTCATCTAGATGTTTTGAAGATGTGAAGAACACCTATTGTTGCTGGTATGAGGTTTCATATGGTTAGTCATCTCCAGAAGCTTGGGTTATTCATCCTGCAACACTATGGATTCAGCCTTTTTAGTGGATATCAGTGAGGTGGTGAATTGAAAACAAAACAAAGCAAAACACAAGTGAGATACATTGGAAATATGTATTTATATAGTATTTTTGTAGATTAAAGAAAAGCAGATGGATGAAGAAACAAGACAGAAGAGATTTATTTAGGAATCCATATGAAAGTGACATGAAGGGGAGAGTAACTGGCCCATTATCTAATGTTTAATTAACAATTTGTAAGCCACTCTGATAGCCTTTTGGCTGAAGAGTGGGGTATAAGTAAATAAATATTATTATTATTAGGTGGGGGTGGGATTTTGGGATAGGGGAATGTATGTTTTAATGTTGTAAGCTGTTTTGGTTGAGTTACACAGAGTGTCAGGATAAAAATAAAATAATAATAATAATAATAATAATAATAATAATAATTGGCTTCAAGAAAGAGCTGTCTGCTGTTGGGAAATACTGTTATTGTTCTTTATTTCTAATAAAAATATCCTTCTCTATATAATTCTACTTTTTTATCCCCTAATATTACCATTATTTAAAATGTTGAAGGGGATTAATCTGCTCAAAGGTTTTTCATAACTAAATGTAAGTGGACCCTAAATGTTTTTGGACAAAAAAACATGATAACTTTTTGGATATTTTTAGTAGCCCATGCATCTAAAGCAGTTACAGTTTGGTCACCAAATTTAGTGGGACTATAAATGTTCAGGAAGTTGAAATTTGATGCTGTCTGGATAATTTTTTTAGCTACCTTCACCTCTGAAGTATGCCATCATTTTCATAATGGGTTAACTACAGTGTAGTGAGCATGTAGTACTGAGCAAGAGGTGCTGAACTACCTGTTTTCTTAATAATAGCCTCATTAGTCAATAAAGGCACAAAGTTCTTAGTACGAGTAAGGTATTACTAAGATTTACTGTTGAAATTCTGCATACTGTGCTGTTAAGATGGCATTAATGTTTTTTGTACAACAATGCAGATTCTTCACCCCCACCTCTGA
>NW_024804910.1:0-4942 GCF_019175285.1 Sceloporus undulatus
CATTAGCCCCTTCATCCTTCTCTCTTAAGGGAGCCATCTCACTACACAACCCCCCCCCCAAGAGGGATGATGGGCGTGATGGGGTCCAGGTGGCCTGTCGGGGAAAAAAATCGGCATTAGTATGCAAAAGTCCTTGTCGGTGTGAAACAGTAAAAGCATAAGGTTGTAAGGCCATATACCATCTTGTAATACGGGGATTGCTATCTTTCATTGAAGCCAACCAGACCAAAGGAGCATGGTCGGTCACCAATTGAAAAGGTGCCCCCCACAAATAATACTTGAGCTGTGTGATGGCCCATTTTATGGCTAATGCTTCTCTTTCTATGGCTGCATATTTCTGTTCGGTGGGTTTTAATTTCTTGCTCAGATATAATACAGGGTGCTCCCCATCCTCCCAAACCTGTGATAATACCGCCCCCATTCCCCTCTCTGATGCATCTGTCTGCAGTACAAATGGTTTGGAAAAGTCGGGGGCTCTCAGGACTGGAAAGCCACACAGGTAAGCCTTTAAAGTTTCAAAGGCTTGCTGCTCCTTTCTCTCCCACCGAACTCTCCTTGGTTGTCCCTTTTTAGTTAGATCTGTCAACGGTCCCGCTATATGTGCAAAATGAGGTATAAATCTCCTGTAATACCCGGCCAGTCCCAAAAACTGCCTAACTTGTTTCTTAGTCTGAGGTATCCCCCAATCTTGCACCTTCACTACCTTATCCGTTAAAGGTTTTATGACCCCTTGTCCTACCAAGTGCCCTAGATATTTTACTTCCTTACAGGCAATAGCACATTTCTTTGGGTTAACTGTAAGTCCTGCCCTCCTTAACGTCTGTAACACCAATGCCAGATGTTTTAAATGGTCCTTCCAAGAATCGCTAAATATTATGATGTCATCGATATAGGCAGCTGCGCAGAAAGCTAGATCTTTTAAAACGACATCCATCAACCTCTGGAAAGTGGCTGCCGCTCCATGTAGACCAAATGGCATTCTTACAAATTGGTATAAGCCTTGTGGGGTGGCAAATGCTGTTTTCTCCTTGTCCTGTGGTCGTAGTTTTATCTGCCAATATCCCTTCGTTAGGTCCAAGGATGACAAGAAGTGAGCCTGCCCCAATCTTTCCAATAAATTTATCGCCCCCGGCATGGGGTAAGCATCAAATTTTGAAATAGCATTTAGTTGCCTAAAATCTATGCAAAATCGTACGGTTCCATCTGGCTTCGGAACCATTACTGGTAAGCTCCTCCAGGGACTTGTAGAAGGCTCAATTACACCCATCCTTAGCATAGCAGCCACTTCTTTATTGATAAGTTCTTGAACCCTCCAAGGCCAAGGCCGTATGGGCATTCTCACTACCTTGCCCTTTTCTGTTTGTATGCTGTGTTGCCACAGATCAGTGCAGCCAGGCTGTCCTTGAAACACATCTTTAAATTCCTGTTGTAAGTGTCTCACCTGTTCTTGTTGATCCTCCCTCAATACAGATAGAACAGGAACCTCGCTTGCCTCCTGGTAGTCTTCTATTTGCGGCCCTATCATCCAATCCTCTTCTTCCAGTTCGTCCTCCTGTTCCCCGAAAAGAGCCTCTCGGACCCTCCAGGCCTTCAGGAGATTAATATGAAAGATTCTTTTCTTAGGGGGATCTCCACCCATGTCCACCTCATAGTCCACCGGACCTAGCCTCCTTACCACCACAAAGGGGCCCTGCCATTTAGCAAACAACTTAGCTTTTTGTGCAGGTAACAGTACTAACACCTGTTGTCCCACCTTTAACTCCCTTTCTTTTACTTTAGCATCATACAAGCGTTTCTGTTCCTCCTGAGCTTTGGCCATGTTTTCCCGGGCTATCTTTCCTATTTCCCCCAAGTGCTTTCTCATCTGTAAAACAAACTGTAATTCTGATTGGGAATTGGATTTTTCCTCCTCCCACCCTTCCTTTACAATGTCCAGAATCCCTCTAGGCTTCCGCCCATAAACTAATTCAAAAGGGGAAAATCCTAGAGAGGACTGGGGCACTTCCCTGAATGCAAATAATAAAGGCTCTATCAACTGAGGCCAGTCCCTGGCATGTTTGTCTATAAACTTTTTCAACATTCCTTTTAAGGTTCTGTTAAATCTCTCGACCATCCCATTGGCCTGTGGGTGGTAAATGGAAGTCCTAAAAGGCTTTACCCCTAGCATTTCCCACATCTTCTTAAGGACCTGGCTCATAAAGCTCGTGCCTTGATCCGTTAATATTTCCCTTGGGAATCCTACTCTAGCAAATATTTTCATCAATTCTTGTGCAATACGGGGCGCCTGTATCGACCGTAGCGGTATAGCCTCTGGATACCGAGTGGCGCAATCCACAACCACTAGTATATACCGAAAACCCTTAGCCGCTGGCTCTAGGGGCCCTACCAAGTCCATAGCAATACGAGAAAAAGGCTCTTCAATGATAGGTAACGGCATCAATGGGCCTCCGGGGGCACCTTTCCCTTGAAATACTTGACACTGAGGGCAAGAATTACAGAAGGCTTTCACATCTGCGAACACTCCCGGCCAAAAGAATCTTTGAGTTACCCTCTGTGTCGTCTTTTCCACCCCTAAGTGCCCGGCCATAGGAATCTCATGGGCTAATCTCATTACTTCCACTCTTAAAGCTTGGGGAATTAACAATTGGGGCTCAGGATCCTCCTCCTCTCTCCGCGGAGGGATCCGGTATACCAAGTCGCCTCTCAACTCAAATCGGGGACCCTCCCCCGCTACCGGCTCCTGGGCTCGTCGCAGAGCTTCTCTTAAGGAAGGGTCGTCTTGCTGCCAGGCCAACACCTGTGCCCTCCTTACTCCTGCTATATCCAAGGCTACTGTATGCTGAGTTGTCCCTTCCATGGCTTCTTCCTCTTTAAGTAACTGCCTCCACCCCAGCCAATCTCTTCCTAACAGGGCTTCTCTCCTCAGTGACGGGACCACCCCCACCTTTAACCTCTGTTTTTGTCCTTCCACTTCCACCACGGCCCAAACCGCTTTATAAGGTTTTAAATCCCCATGTACGCACCTTATATTTACCCAATGCGTCCCTTCTCCCCCAGGGACGTCCCTTACCAAAGTTTGACTGCAACCTGAGTCTACCAAAGCTTCCTTTTCTTGCCCGTTCACCCTTATCCTCACTATCCGCGCCTTAGAAAAATTTTTACTCACTTGAGTAGCCTCCCAGGTGTCTGCCCAGGAACACTCCATTACCGGGCAATCCCGTCTTACATGACCCTCCTGCCCACAGGTATAGCATACTATCGGGCGTCGCGCCGCCCCTCGGGGAGCCCCTTCTGTTGCGGGAGCCGTGCTTATCTCTTCTCCCTTCGCCGGGCCGGGGTCTTCTTTTGGCTGTGTAAGTATTCCTGGTGCTTTCATCACTCCTCTTCCTAAGCCCGGAGCTCCTCTCCCTCCTCTTAATGGTATTCCTTCGATTCCTCGCCGCGGACGGGGTCCCTCACTCTCTTCGGCAGCAGTAAACGCCTCCATTAGGGTGACTGCCGTTTCCAGATCCTTAGGCCGATGGCACTTTACCCAATTACGGGCCTGAGGGGGCAGGGCTCCTACAAATTGTTCTACCATGACTACTTCCGCCACCTCCAGCGCTGATCTTTCAGCCGGCTTTAGCCACCGCAGCCCACTGGCCCGAATCTTTTGTCCAAGGGTCCGGGGATGTATCCCCGGTTTCCAGCGAAGATCCCTTAGCCTTAGACGGTACGTTTCCTCCGATATATTTAAGGTCTGTAATATAGTCTCTTTGACCTTCTGGTATACCCTTGCATCTTCCACTGCCATAGTATCAACCGCTTCCTGAGCAGGGCCAGTTAGGCAGGGAGTTAGAATTAAAGCCCACTGCTCTTGAGGCCACTGCGCCGCTAGCGCTACCCTCTCGAAAGTATTCAAGAAGGCCTCCACATCGTCCTGGGGCCCCATTTTCATCAGTTTCAGGGGATTTAATCCCACAGTCCAGGTTAACCCCCTTTCCTGTCCATCGGCCCCTCGCATAGCGCCCGTCCTCCATAAATCCGTTAATTTGGCCACCAACCTCTCCTGAGCCGCTTGTTGAGCGCTGCAAACATGCTCCAAGGTTTGCGTATGCTGCGCCGCTACCTGTTGTAGGAGGAGTTGCTGTTGCTCCGCAAACCAGCAAAACAGTTGTTCCTGGGTGGGCCTAGTCCCCGCCCTAGGGGCGGTGCTGCCCGCATTCTCCACCAGTGTGGGCGGGGCTGGCGTGGCTGGCTGCATGAGGGCAAACTCCTGGGACTCCTCCCCTTTCGCGAGGTGAAACAGAAACAAACTTCCAAGCACGTGGCAAGTGCAACAAACTTTAATAAACTCTAACCAAAAATACGCTGTCCTGCAACAGGCAACAACAGCCTTCCCCCGTGAAAACTATAAGTCCCAAAAGTTTCTGGCCTTCAGGGTTTGGGCCCCGCGTCTTCTTCCAGCATAGGGCTCTCAACCCGCTTCCTTCCCCCGGAGTGCTTCTCCAGTGGTTCCAACTCGGATTTCTCCCTTCTCCCGGGTTCAGGGCCAGTTTGCCAAAGTTCTCCTTTTGAATCCCACCAAAGTCCCTCCAAGGACTCTCCTGGTTTGTCGCTCCACCCTTCTGGCTCCGCAAGGGGAAACTCACCCTCTATCCTCGGGTCCCTTAGAGTCACCTCCTCATGAGGTCCCTTCCTGCGAGCCCCGGACCGGGCCTGCAAAATAGCAGGACTACCGTCTCTTCTTAGCTTCCTTACTACCTCTTCTTGCCCTTCACCGACCGCAACTCCCCGGCCTCCTCTTCCGCCACGTGAACCTCTCACCGGTCGCCTCTCTCCTCCTCTTATTCCCCCCGGTCTCCCTGCTCCTCCTCCTTCCATGGCCTCTGGCCCCTCCTCCTCCACCTGACCCTCATTAGCCCCTTCATCCTTCTCTCTTAAGGGAGCCATCTCACTACAC
>NW_024804911.1:0-3630 GCF_019175285.1 Sceloporus undulatus
TATATGGGTTGCATTGCTGTTAGTAAAATAAAAACACAGTACAAAATGACTCTCTTCTTTAGTTCTGTTGAGTACATGATACCTTTCTCTCTTGGTGCTTGATTTCACATCTCTCTGTCACTGACTCTGAACCCTATCGCAAGGGGTAAAAAACCTGGCTTACCTTTCCTGAATTGAACTGTAATTTGCGAGGCAGATGGGTCCTATCATACATAAATTGCCACTGAAATCGTTGCCCATATCCAGCCCAGGTCGAAGCCGCTCCCAGCCAGCCCCTTTTCGAAAATGGAAGCTTCCAACTTTACAAAATGGCTGCCAAAGCGTCTTTGTGGACCAGGGCTGGATCTGGGCAGCAATTTTGGTGACAATTTATGTATGACAGGACCTGGATGCCTCCCGAATTAGAATTCAATTTAGGAAAGGTAAGCTGGGTTTTTTACTCCATACATCAGGGTCCTCTCTCTATCCCCCCCCCCGAACAATTCTTGCTGAACATATCCTCTTCTCTCTCCTTCCCCTACCCCAACCCGCTTACACTTATCTCCTCTCTTTGTCCACAGTGCCTTACTATCATTGTTGTCCCCTTTCTTCTTCCTTCTAACTCCAAGCCAAGCTTGATATTTTCCTCCCTTCCCTGGGCCATAATTCCTGGCTAAATATCTTCCCTTTTATCTCTCTCAGTCTCACCTTTTCCATCTCCCTACATCTATTTACACGTATCTTCCTTCTCTCCTTCTCTTTCCTCTCCCTCTTAAGTTCTCCTGGCTACTTCTGTCTTCTGTTCCCTTTCTTCTATTCCTTTACTTTTTTCCCCTCTTTTTGCCCCACTTCTTCTAGTTATACTTATCGCCCTCCTCCTTTGTCTCCTGTGCAGCCCTCACAAAAACAAAACCTTGAAATTATGACTTGAATATTTTAGATTCTCAACATTTTATAATAATAATAACAATAATAATAACAATAACAATTTATTTATATTTCCTGCCTCTCCCTGTGGATCGAGGTGGGATTACATCAATAAAAGAAAAAATATAATATAATATAAAAATATAATCGATAAAATCCTAACATTAATATTAATTCAATAAAATAGCTAGATCATCATCTAGTCATCCAAATTTATACAATCCTAATCAGGAGCAGAGCTTTTCTTAAGATCTCCTATAAAAGGTCGGGTGGGTAAACCAGCCAGAAGAGATACATCTTAAGTGCCTTCTTGAAGACATCTAAGGTGGTGATAAGACGGATCTCTTCCGGTAAGCTGTTCCACAATTTGGGGACCATGACAATGAATGCTCTGTGGGAAGTTGTTATTAACCTGGTCTTATGGAGAGGCGTTCCCTCAAGTAACTCGGGACCAAGCCATGTAGGGCTTTAAAGATAATAACCAAGACTTTGTACTGCACCCAGGGCTGGCTCATCCATATAGGCAAACTAGGCAGCCGCCTAGGGTGGCAAAATTTAGAGGCAGCGCGGCAGCTTTTTAGTGTAATTTTTGACTTAATTCTAAATACTATGACGAGAGATTGGAACCTAGGTTCTATGTCATGTTTAGCTTTAACAAACGAAACAGTGGAAATCAAGGGGTGCCAAAATGTTTCTCACCTAGGGTGGCCAAATATCTAGAGCCGCCCTGACTGCACCCAGAAGTTATCAGCAGCCAGTGAAGAGATTTTAGCACAGGCGTTATATGGTCCAATCTAGGGGTTCTAGTGGCCAATCTGTCTGACGCATTTTGAACCAATTGAAGCTTCCAAACTTGGTACAAAGGTAGCTCCATTTAGAGTGCATTATAGAAATCTAAACAAGAGATTACCAGTGCATGTACCACTGCTTCAAAGTCTTTTGGTCCAGGTAGGCATATCAACCAGTTGGCGTATCAACCAAAGTTGATACCAAGCACTCCTGGCCATCGCATCCACTTGAGATGATAACTATAGAGATTAATCCAGGAGTACTCCCAAACTGCAAACCTTGTCCTTTAGGGGAAGTGTGACCCCATCCAGGACTGGTTGACAAATCTCCTTCCCTGGACTTGGGGTACCAATCGCGAGTACTTCTGTTTTCTCTGGATTTAGCTTGAGTTTGTTTTCCCTCATCCAACCCATTGCCAACCCAAGGCAGGCATCCAGAGGAGAAATGCCATCCTTAGTCACTGCGGCAGTCATAGACACAGAGAAATAAATTTGGGTGTCATCAGCGTACTGATAACACTGTGCCCCATGTCTTCAGATGATCTCACTCAGCGGCTTCATGTAAATGTTAAATAGCATGGGGGACAGAATGGCACCCTGAGGGACGCCAGATGTCAGCTCTCTTTCAGAAGAGCAACTGTCTCCCAGCATCATCATTTGGAATTTGCCTGAGAGGTAGGAATGGAATGACTGGAGCTCAGTGCCCCCAATACCTAACTCCATCAGGCATTCCAGAAGGATACCATGGTTGATGGTATCGAATGCCGTTGAGATATCCAAGAGTACCAGCAGGGTCACACTTCCCCCATTGATGCCCAGATGGAGATCATCGACTAAGGTGACCATGGCACTCTCAACTCCATATCCTGCCCTGAAGCCAGTTTGAAATGGGTCCAGATAATCGGCTTCATCCAAGACAGCCTGGAGCTGGAAAGCAACTGCCCTCTTGATCACTTTGCCCAAGAATGGTAAGAGGGATTTTAATCTTTTATGTCCTACTGAATTCAATAGGATTTGCTTTTGAATAGAACTGCATAGATAGCATTAGTCTGTTGGTTTCTACTGCCTTGTTGGTCTGTTGGCGTTATTTTTAATCATATTTCATTCTCTCAAATACCATTATTTGAGATACTATAGTAATGGTCTGAGGAATGTTGGGGGGGAACCACAACTAACTGTAAAAAGGAAAAAAAGAGTTCACTGAAAACATTAGTTAATGGGATCAATCCATCAAAAGTAGAGTTTGAAAAATCTTTTTGTTTGGAAAAGTTTGTTTAGATTGGCTACAACTCCCATGTGTTTATAAAAGCAGTATTTGTAAAGGTGTTCAGAATGGAGCAGGGAAAATGTTCTCTCCCCATGCGCCCCCCCTCCCCCCGTTAACAGCAAAACACGAAAAATTTAATTTTCAACTTGATAAATATTTTATCATTTATTAGACTTGGGTGTTTTTTTAAAAAATATGAATGACATCTTCTCAGCTACTGTGGTTAATACTTAATGTACTATGCACAATGATATCACCTCGGTCTTAGTTCTTGGTCCTGAAATCTCAGGATCTCAGATGCTCCTAATCTGGCTACCCTAAGGTGGGCTGTGTAAGTGGATGGAATCATAGAAGAGAGGCATCTAGTAGAGCAGTGATGGCGAACCTATGGCACGCGTGCCAGAGGTGGCACTCAGAGCCCTCTCTGTGGGCACACATGCTGTTGCCCTAGCACAGAGTTTGCCAGAGTTTCTTACTAGAAAGCATGATGGACATGGCACTTTGCAATAAATAAGTGGTGTCTGGGTTGCAGTTTGGGCACTTGGTCTGTAAAAGGTTCACCATCACTGTAGTAGAGTCTAATTCTGCACTGGAATTGGGTGGTCATCTGCTCTGCCAGTTTAATTATTTTTATTCTATTGGTAAATAGAATAGATGGTGCCCTGGTGG
>NW_024804911.1:3730-4940 GCF_019175285.1 Sceloporus undulatus
ATTATTATTATTATTATTAAATTTACTTAGATATGGAAGCTTTTCTCAATTTCCAATTTTATGTAGGGCTCAGTTTTAATGTAATCTCTTGCTGATCATTGCTGTTGCTATTTTCCTACAGGATACTCTGCACTTTTCAAAATAATAATAAAAAAGCCCCAAACTACATAATAAAGGAACCTCTCAGGATCAGGTGTTACATTTGGGGCCAGAGAGGCTTCTCAAGTCATTGCCCATTCAAGGTAGAGAAGCACTGAGCCATCCAACCAGACTCTGAGAATGATTTAATTCTTCCTCGCTCCCTTCCCTCTGTGGTATTACTGCCCCTTCTCTTGTTCAGTTTGATCTATGTATCTTTACAGTAAGAAATCATCAACAAATAAATCTGATACTCACATGAAAAGTCTGGATGGATCAGAGGAATTTCTCTGCACAAATGTTAAAATGGTGATGTCATGACAAATCTCAGATGAAAGGCAAAATAGAGTGTCAGCTTTAATTTTTTGCTGGAGAAGAAAAATGTTTTCTTCAAACAAAAATGAAAGCCTTTCTTCTAATGTTTTCATTTAAAATGCTCATAGTAACTTCTCAATACTATCTATCCCTCTGATAAAGGTAAAAGTTATGAGCAAACAGTTTGTTGTCCGTAATGTATACTTAACATATATTTAGACAACTGGAAATGAACAAAAAGCATCAAAACCTAAAACTTCAGAAACAGACAACTAATATGAAAGCTAATATGGAAGTAAGTCTTATTGATCTCAGTGGGAAACCTCCCCTTACAGTGAGGACCTAAAGAGCCATGTAAGGGTTAGGGTTAAAGTAGATTTGGGTTCAAAGTGCAAAAATAATTTGTATTTAATTAACTCAGCAGGGGGAGAGAGGAGAAAAACAAGCAGAATTTTGCCCTTCTTAGTAGGCTCTGGCAAAAGCAAAGTGCTGCAATCTCTCCTATCTTATGCATTCTTCCTCATTAATAGCTTTTGCCATCTTGACCACATGTTGATGTTGCTTGGCCATGAAGTTGGAAGACATGCTAAAAATCAGTTTTCTGCACACAAAAGACAACTGAGTCAGAGGAGACCTGGCTGGGCCAATAACCTGTTGCAGAAATATGATCAATCTCCTCCTAAGAAGCAAAGATTAAAATATCACAGACAATACCTTGTTTATCTGTTGGATGCTGCTGACTAAAATCAAACAGGAA
>NW_024804912.1:0-4940 GCF_019175285.1 Sceloporus undulatus
GAAAGGGCCACCTTAAGAGGATCACTTGGAAGGAAGGAAGTGTCCAGTTTTGGAAGATTTCACCGGTGCCAAGGAGACTTTGAATTTGGGGACTATGTAGAACCACACTGGTCAACAGGCCACAACCCTAGAGTCAGATGCTACCATGATGCTTGTGAAAGTTACTTTTGGGATACAGATTCAAGCAAAAATCCATCAGTGCAACCTTTATTGGCTAACCGAAATGCACAATAGACCTGTTGCAAGCTTTCAAAGCTCCATGGGCTTCTTCACCAGGCAAGATGTTACAAACCGAACAGGAGAGAAAAGACAATTGGAGATATTAGTCAGATGCCTGCATGTTGTTTCAGTCCTTAGTAAAGATGGTATACTGGGGAGGATATATTTTGTGCAGACAGACTCCTCCTCCTTCTGGCCATGTGGCAATACTGTAGGGAGATTTTCAAAGTCCAGGAAATGTAAAGTCCATTTGCATCTCAAGAGGGACCCTTCTTTTGCAATCCAATTTGTCTCCATTCCAGTGAGGTCACATGCCTCTTTGTAGGCACAGGACAATGGATTCCTCATGAAGTCTCCATGTTTTTGCATCAGGAACATTTTGGTGGTGTAGAGGTAAAACATGCAAAATGGGTCCACATTTCAGAAGAAGAAAAATTGTTTTGCCTTCGTTGAAGCCCCAGTCCACAGGCTTCATGGTTCCCTGTTGCAGCTACAATGCGGTGTCTCACAATAAAGAAAGCATGCAGTCACAGCTGTGTTGGCTATTTAACAAATACAAAGAAAAATCCATCAGTGATACATTTATTAGCCAACCAAAATGCACATTATACATGTTGCAAGCTTCCAAAGCTCCATGGGCTTCTTCATCAGGCAAGAAGAAAAGGATCCATTGCACTACAAATTTGGCAAAGAAAATTTTCTGGGCTGCCCCCTTCCTTTGAAGATAAAAACAAATAAAAATATTTTTTATTTCTTTTCCGCCTCTCCTCATAGCTCCATGCTGTAAGCACAAGTTTGTTTTGCTTCTGGTGAATCCTTCCCTGGGTCCTCCAGACTAGTGATTTCAAGAAATATATATTACTTCTTGAAGCTTCTCTGTCTAAATGCTCCATCCTAACATACAAAAAGGAAACTTCAATAGAAAGCTGTCGTATTTTGGTTTATTTGTGAGTGTCCTGCTTGTGACATGAGTGGTGACCATAGAGGTGGGTCTACATACCATCCTCTTACAGTTCCCCCAAATCTGTTTCCAGATTGTTGCACAAAGTCTCCTGCTGCTGCTTTCCGAACACTTCCTTTCACACTTGGCCTACTTTTGTTCACTGAAATTATCATAAAGACACACAACACACACCTACACACTATGCTGTCATTAGTTTCCTGGTGCACAAGGCCTGTCTATTCATTAGAATGGAAGTATATCAAATAGGAAAAGATAGACAGAGGAAATGCAATACAACCCCCTGACAAACATCTTCCTAGAGAGGTATTCTTTCAGGTAAAAAATAAATGTATACTTTTCTTTGCAGCTTTCCCACTTTTTCAGGGCTCCTGTGTTCCAAATCCCAGGGAATGTGGGGGGGACCAATGTCTGTGAAATAGGAAAAGACAGAAAGAGGAGAGGAGAGCTGCACTGGCAGGAAAACTAGGACTCCGCAGGGACTTGAACCCCATCCTGGAAACCAGGAGTGCCAACCACCAGCACCTTTTGCTTTTTTCTGGCAATGCAACAAGGGGAAAAGCAAAACCAGAGAGAACACAGGAATGTTCTCTCAGGAAAAAAGAAAACCTGACAGAGTTAAAACAAGAACATTTGTGCCATAAAGCTTCAAATGTTTCAGGTATTCACTTTTTGCAACCTAAAAACAGACATTGGTCCGGTACAGATTAGAAGAAAGGGGTGGGGAGAGGCCGCCCCTTTCTCCTTCGGATTGTTACGCGGCAATCGCATGGCCGTGACAATGATCCACCCCAAAAAGGATCTCTGAAATGGAGCTCCTCCCCGCGACGTCACCAAGGCGCCATTTGCCCATACATATTAGGGTTCGGGAGTGTGAGGTTGCTGCACGCTCCCGAACCCTAAAATTTCTGCCATCATGCCACAAAGCGCCCGTTTGTACTGGGCTATTAAGACGTTGCAGAAGCCTCCTTATTAGCATCATCACTGCCTTTAAGATGTATTCTTGGGATTGGTTTTGTTAGGGATCTCTTCCTAACACACTGTTTTTGGTATTTGTTGATTCTTGCTCTTGAAATAAAGAAAAGATAACTTACCTGATTGTCCAATCACAATGGGAATGGGTCTGGGATGGTGTCGGATAAACGGTTGTGTGGATTCTTCTTAGGGAGTGCCAAATTCTTCATTGGGGCTTTGCCTGTCCTGGATGGGGTCACACTTCCCCTGAGCTCTCAATCTCGCAGATTGGGAGATTTCCTCCTGGACTGCACTCTGAGCCTTGATGCCCACGTCTTGAGTTTGTTTCTTCCCTCTGTCTGAAATATAAGCAGAGTTTCACATTAGGACACTCATCCCCCAGAGAAAGAAAGAGAAAATGGAGGGGGAGAAGTTTCTTCACTTACTTGCATGGAAGTATAAAGATGCAGGCCGGTAACAAAAGCCTAGTGGTCACTGCCTGGAATAATATCCCCAGGAACCATGTTGGCTTTTGCAAGAGCATTTCACTTGAAATTGATTCTATCCTCCATCTGAAATATAAGTATAATTTCATGTTAGTACATTCATTCCCCAGAGGAAGAGAGAGAAAATGGAGGGGGAAAAGTTGGTCCACTCACTTGCATGGAAGGAGGAAGATGCTGGCCAGTAGCAAAAGCCTAGTGGTCACAGCATGGAGCAGTATCTCTAAGGACCATGCTGGCTTTTCCAAGAGCATTTCACCTGAAATTGGTTCTTCCCTCTGTCTGAAGTATAAGCAGTGCTTAATATTAGTACAGTCATCCCCCAGAGAAAGAGAGAGAAAATGGAGGGGGAGAAGTTGCTTCACTTACTTGCATGGAAGGAGAAAGATGCTGGCCAGTAGCAAAATCCTAGTGGTCACAGCATGGCACAGCCTCCCTAGGGACCAAGAGCATTTCACTTGAAATTGGTTCTTCCCTCTGTCTGAAATATAAGCAGAGTTTCATGTTAGTACACTCATCCCCCAGAGAAAGAAAGAGAAAATGGAGGGGGAGAAGTTGGTACACTCACTTGCATGGAAGCAGAAAGATGCTGGCCAGTAGCAAAAGCCTAGTGGCCACAGCGTGGCGCATTATCTCCAGGGACCACGTTGGCTTTTGCAAGAGCACTTCACATCAAACTGGATCTTCCTTTTGTCTGAAATATAGTCAGTCTTAAGCATTCAACTACTTCAAATAAAATCTTGGGGGCCAGAATGTAGAAGGCTCTTGACTACTCAGAGCAGTTCTGCTGGACAACACTGGGGAGACACAATGGTGCCAGAGAAGTATCATTTCTTCTCTGCCTCCATTGTCTTGGCATAGGTCTTCCAATGGGCCCTAGCCTATTTTCATTCGGATTTTCGGCCATTGTTGCTCTAGTCTGCTTCCCACTGATTTTCTCACCGCCAGCTCTCTAGTTAACAGGGGGGGGGGCATATTTGGCTGCACTTCGTGGGAAGGTATGCTTAGGAGCAATTCTCTCCACTGCCCTGGCTATTGCCTTATTCCAGAGATGTGCCAGGGCTTCGACAGGATCACCTGCCAAGGCAACAGGAATCCATCTTCTCTGAAGAAGGCTGTCACAAAGTTATTGCTTAAAAAGACGAACCTGGATCCTACTGTTCTGGATAACTATCGGCCAGTCTCTACTACTCCATTCTTGGGCAAGGTTCTGGAGCGAGTGGTGGCCTCCCAGCTTCAGGGGTTTCTGGATGAAACAGATTGTCTAGATGCATTTCAATCTGGCTTCAGACCTAGTTATGGGACGGAGAAAGCTTTGGTTGCCTTGGTGAATGACCTCTGCAGGGAACTGGACAGGAGGAATGCATCCCTGTTGGTACTGCTGGATCTCTTAGTGTGCAATCTGCACCCGTTCTTTGAGACATCAGATCTTCCTGGACTCCTCTCTGAGCCTGGATGCCCAGGTCTCAGCAGTTGCCAGGAGTGCATTTATTTGCACAGCTTAAACTTGTACGCCATCTGCACCCTTATCACAGGTGGGGCAGGTAGTTTTTTTAGTCTGTTTTTAACTTGTGTATAGTTTATGTTATTTTTATATACAGACTTTGTGATTGATTGAATTTTATGACAATTTTAAAGGTTGTAACTGTGAGCCACCTTGGGTCCCTCCGGGGAGAAAGGCGGTATATAAAAGAAAAATATAAATTAAATTAAATAAATATTGGGGTACAATAGAACGCAAGCACAGTTCACAGAAAGCTATCTCCATTAGCCTTAGTATGACAGACCTAAGAGCAATATTTGAGCCCAAATGTCAAAGAAGAGATCAGGAGAGGCCAAGAGATGCAGCTTTCTTTGCTACACACTTGGACCTGGATATCACATAATTCTCTTATGCTAGATGTTTAAGGAGAACTAAGCCCTCCTCAAGTAGTATAACCTTCCTCTATAACTTAAGGGCAAGCCACCAAGGTCTGCTAGATAAGGAGCTTTCTCCTCTTTCCAGGAACAGCAGAAATATAAATATAAATAAAGTCATAGGCCCCTTGCTAATCCTAACTGTAGTGGATAATATTAACTGCAGCAGAAATTGAAAGAAACTTGGTAAACCAAACCACAGCAGAAATCAAAATGTCCTTTGAAAAACCAAAGTATTATCTGTCATCCATTTTCCTTCCTTCCTTCCTTCCTATCTTCTTTTCTTCTTCTGTAATTAAAGTCTTAAAGCACTTGTTAATCCTAACTGTGGTACATAATACTAACTATACCAGAAATCAACAGACACTTAGTAAACCAAAGCATTG
>NW_024804913.1:0-2226 GCF_019175285.1 Sceloporus undulatus
CCGGTAACAAGAGACATCAACCATCACAAAGATTTTTTTCTCTATCAAGTGGTAGCAGAGGATGGTTGCCGAGATGGTTGCCAAGATGGTTTGCCTGAGGATGGTTCCCAGGATGGTTGCCAAGCTGGTGTGCTGAGATGGTCTTCTGGAGGGTCTGCTGTTGCTGATGTTCCTGTTCCACTGAGAGTCTGCTGTGGAGTCTTTCTTCCAGCTGTAAGTTTGCTCTGTGTTGTTCATCTGTCCTGTGCCGGGAGGCAAATGGGAAGATAACAGTGTTTGTTGAGCATTTTGCTGGGACTCTTGGCTGTTTTGCCGTTTGCTTTAAGTCATGGAGGCGGCAGCAAGATTTCCTAAGCTAAACAACAACAATTACAGCTCTTGGGCTGTTTACACAGAAGCGCTGTTGGTCCGTGAGGGTCTCTGGCGTGTGGTGGAACAAGGTCCTACTGATGCTACACGTGCTGATGATTCAAAGGCACGAGCTACAATTTTACTCACTGTTGAGCCTAACCAGATTAATCATGTGAGGCTTAAGACTAGTGCTAAAGCTGTCTGGGACACTTTGAAGAATGTGCATGAGAGTAGCACTGCCTTGTCCAGGATGCTCTGTTGCAAAAGGCTATATGCCTGCAAGATGCAAAGTAATCAAGATCCTGAGAAGCATTTAGAGGAAATGCATGACCTGTTTGCACAAGTGCAGCTGAGAGGTGTCACCTTGCCGGAGGAGCAAAAGGCGTACATCTTGCTTGGGAGTTTGTCCCAAGACTTTGAGCACATCTTGCATAGCTTCCAAGGGATGGCTGAAGACCAGATGACTGCTGAGTTGGTGTCGGCGCGCGTCTTGGAAGAGAGCCAGCGACGGAAGTCTGAAGGGCTGCAGAGGCAGCACCGACAGATACCAAAGGTTTTCAAACCACCAGAGGATGTGGAGAATTGCCAGCAGGAGAAGGCTGCAGTGTCCAAGTCTTGTTTTTATTGCAAGAAGCCAGGGCATGTCCAAAAGAACTGTTGGAAGTTTGCAGCATCAAAGAAGAAGCAGGGAAAAGGTGCTAGTTCCAGGAGTGGAGCAGCAGTTGTGGCTGGGGACAATGACTGCAAAGCCCATCAAGCAGCCACAGCAAGTTCAGTCTGGATGCTGGATTCTGGGGCTTCAAACCATATGTGTAATGACAATAATCTCCTGAAAACTAAGTCTGTGTCAAATGTTCAGTCTGTTGCAATGGCTGATGGTGTTCCCAGAGAGGTAAAACATATGGGCATTGTACATGTTCCTAGTTTTGGGGAAGATTTTGAAAATGTATTGTGTGTTCCCAAATTGCAGAATTGTCTTGTTAGTGTGTCTGCATTAACAACAGATGGTTATACTTTGAAATTTGAAGGGGATAAATGCATAATTAGCAAAGGGAACAAGGTATGTGCAAAAGCACAAAAGAAAAACAAACTGTATTTTATGCTTGACAAAGCTGAGTGTGCCAGTGTTAGTAATGTGCCTTTACATGCAGATTGTGCACATTATTTTCACAGAGTGTTTGGTCATATAGGGTTTTCAAATTTGGAAAAGCTGGGAGAGGTTTGTCCTGAGTTCAAAATGAATTCTTGTCCTAATCACCTTGATTGTTCTGTTTGCAGTAAGATCAAATTGAAAGCTTTTCCAGTGGCCAAGCAAACAAAATGTGTCACCAAGAGGCCGTTTGAGGTGGTGCATGCTGATATAGCTGGGCCTTTAACTAAAACTGTTGGGGGAAGTCAGTATTTTCTTGTAATTGTAGACAGGCACACAAGGTACTCCTATGTGAAAGTCTTGAAGGAGAAAAGTGAGGTTGCTGAAGTCTTCAAAGACTGGGTGAATCAAATAGAGCGCCAATTTGAGTATAAAGTGGGTTCTTTGGTCACTGACCGAGGAGGCAAATTTTTATCTTCTGACCTAAAGAATTGGTTGCAGAAGAAAGGCATACGTCACAACACCACTAATCCTGCAGTTCCACAGGAAGATGGGTTGGCAGAGAGACGTATTGGTGTTTTGAAGCAGATGAAAGACTGCATGTTATTGGATGCAAATGTATCTGAAAAATTTTGGGGTGAAGCTGTTTTAATGGCTAACCATATAGCAAATAGGGTGTGGAATTCAGCTGTAAAGCAAACACCTTATCAGATGCTACATGGTAGACCACCAAACTTAAAATACCTGAGGGTGTTTGGGCAATTTGCAAATGTGTTTGTGCCAGC
>NW_024804913.1:2326-3115 GCF_019175285.1 Sceloporus undulatus
AAGTACTGGAAATGGAGGGGTAAGACAGCCCACAATGTCCACAATGTCTCCAGAGGAGGAGAAACCCAGTACTTCACAACACACTCAAACACAGCCAACACTAAACACACCCATCACCACAAGTCAGTTTGAAGTTGTGTCAAAGAGGGACACTGAGGTGCAAACTAGTTCAGAAAGTGAGGATGAGAGAGGTAGAACAAAGGTGTTAATTCCTAGGAGGACTCAGAGAGTGAGAAAGCCTCCTGAGAGATTTGTTGTTCAGACTGCAACTGCTTGTTGTGCAATGGCTGATGAGCCTGAGAGTTTTGAAGAGTTGCAGAAGTTTCCTAAGGAGGAGAAAGAGAAGTGGTTTTCTGCTATGGACCAAGAGTTCTTGTCTCTAGTTGAGAAGCAGGTTTTTGATATTGTTGATAGGCCTAAAGACCACAAGGTTGTAGGTTGCAAGTGGGTCTACAAGAAGAAGGAAATGCCTGATAATAGTCAAAAGTACAAAGCCAGGTTAGTGGCTAAAGGCTTCACACAGCAAAGATTTGAGAATTTTGACAAGACTTTCTCACCTACTGCAAAGCCAGAAAGTTTGAGATTAGTGCTTGCATTAGCTGTGAGGCAAGGAAAAGTGGTAAGGCATTTTGATTTTGAGACTGCTTACCTGAATGCTAAGCTTGAGGAGGAGATTTACATGGAACAACCTCCTGGTTTTGGTAGTAATACTGAGACGAAAGTGTGTAAGTTAAACAAAGCGTTGTATGGCTTGAAGCAAAGTGCACGTTGCTGGAATCAGTGTATTCA
>NW_024804913.1:3215-4022 GCF_019175285.1 Sceloporus undulatus
AAGCAAAGTGCACGTTGCTGGAATCAGTGTATTCATGCTGAGCTTGAAAGGCTTGGGTTTAAACGAAGTGTTGCAGATGCTTGTGTTTACACTAGAGGAGGGGTAGTTCTTGTGATTTATGTGGATGATCTTTGTGTAACAGCTAATTCAGAACAAGAAGTGCAAGAGGTACAAAAGGAATTGTCTCAGAAGTTCGCATTGAAGGACTTGGGAAATCTGAAAGCTTACCTAGGGATAGAGGTAGAGTGGACAGATGATGGCAGATGTCTGTTGAGTCAGAAGAAAAAGATTGAGAGGCTGATTGAGAAGTGTGGATTGCAGGATGCAAAACCTGTGAAAAGTCCAATGACTCCTGGTTATGCCAGTGCAGAGTCTGCTGAATTGTTTGATAATCCTGAGTTGTACAGAAGTGTAATTGGTAGTTTGTTGTTCATTGCTAACAATACACGGCCTGATATTTCTTTTGCAGTTGGTTTATTGAGTAGAAGTGCAAATAGTCCGAAGGGGGATGATTGGACGGCTGTGAAACATGTTTTGAGGTATTTGAAAGGTAGCAAGAACAAGAAGCTTGTGTTTCAAGGGAGTGAAGAGAATCTAGTGTGTTACGCAGATAGTTCTTTTGCAAGTGAGGCAGAAAAGAAGTCAATAACAGGAATTGTGATTAAGTTTGCAGGTAGTCCAGTTGTTTGGAGAAGTAGAAAACAGAATTGTGTAGCCCTTAGTGCTTCTGAAGCAGAATTTGCTGCATTGTCTGATTTGTCTGGAGAGATAGTTTGGATTAGACAGTTGTTGAATGATCTGGGAGAA
>NW_024804913.1:4122-4940 GCF_019175285.1 Sceloporus undulatus
TTAGACAGTTGTTGAATGATCTGGGAGAAAATTGCACTGAGCCTACTTTGGTTTTTGAGGATTCACAATCATGTATTGGGATGGCAGAGGCTGAGAATTTGAAGTGCAGGACTAAGTACATTGGAGTAAGGTACCAGAATGTAAGAGAGTTAGTTCAGAATGGTATCCTAAAGATAGAGTACATTGACACAAAGGATAACTTGGCAGATGTTTTAACAAAAGCACTTTCTGGAGAAAGACATGAACAACTTTCTTATGCAATTGGTATGGTTCCTTAACTTCACAAAGATGTAAATATAAATACATGGTGTTATTGCACATCTTTACATTTTGGAGGGGCATGTTAAAATATATTTCTAATTTGTATGGAAAATGTTCAGATGTGGCAATGGTTAACTAAAGTTTAAAATGGTTCCTGTTGCAGGCCAGAAAGTCTAGGCCTGGAAGAGCAAGTCTTCAAGGACATGTGCTGAGACATAATATCAACAAATGTATTATTGTTATGCTTTTGTGTAGTATGGTGACTTCATGGGAAAGAGGTGTGTCCACTTGGTGGGAATGTTGATCTTGTGAGAGAACAAAGACTGATGTCACATTCAAGCTTCTAGCATGGACTCTGAAAGAGTATAGATGTATAGTAGCTTGCTGTAAAGTGTAAATAGCAACAAAGTTAATAAACCCTCATTTGAGTGAAAATCTATGTGGAAGTTACTTTGATACTGAGTAGCTGAGAAGACTGCATCTGTTCCAGTTGGTACCAGTCCAGAACCACCGGTAACAAGAGACATCAACCATCACAAAGATTTTTTTCTCTATCA
>NW_024804914.1:0-4940 GCF_019175285.1 Sceloporus undulatus
GTGTTGGGAGGGAGGGACTGCCAACAGAATTAGGAGATGCATTGCAGTCTATGGACAGTTTGCAGCCAAGTAAAGTCCAAAACACACAGCATCAATAGTCCAGTTTGAGAGCGCTTTAACTGTCCTGGCCCAGTGCTAGGGAATGCTGGGAAATGGAGTTTATTGTGGCACCAGAGATCTCTGACAGAGAAGACTCAATGTCTCACAAAACTACATTTCCCTGAATTCCATTTTGTGTCCTGGCAGCCATTTTGTTCTGCTTCTGACTGTGGGGAATATTGTTCTAGAACCTTCTCTGAGGCCTCAGTTGAACAGCGGCTTCTCTTTCTCTCCTGAGGCTCCAGAGTCAGAAGGAGGCCAGGCTCCTTGGGCCAAAAGGAAGGAAGTGTGTCTCTTTGTGTTTTATTATTACACAGCTCTGCTCTTTCTGGGGAACAAGAGTTTTAAAAGGGATCAGAAATGGGGAGGATACTTTTAATACAAGCCTTATTCTTATTCTTCTTCACAAACATTGGGCTTTGGCTTCTAAGAGGAGGCTAGTCCCCCAAAAAAGGCCAAAAGGAGCTCCTTTGGGAGGTTTTTAAATTCTCCCCAGTTTCCTTATTAAGAAATTTTCAGGGAAGAAGGAAGGAGACAGACCAGAATAACTCATATTACCAAGAATGAAACAAATAAACAAACAAACAAACAAACAAGAACAACAAGAATAAGGATTGGACAGAAAAACAAACTGATTATATTTTTAAAAAGCAAAACCATTTCTAACAGGATAAAAAATCAACTTTGGTGCTTCTACCCTTTTACAACTGACTTAGGCTGTATCTGCACTACAGAAATAATCCAGTTCTAAAGTGTGTTAACTCTTATGACTCCATCCTATGGAATTCTGGGATTTGTAGTTTGTTGTGGCATGAGAGCTCTCTGGCAGAGAAGGCCAAGTGTCCAAAGGTAAAACCCCAGGATTCCATAGCACTGAGCGGTTAAAGTGGTGTCAAAGTGCCTTATTTCTGTTGTGTGGATGACACCTTCTTGGGAAATGGGCCGATGATGAGGAAAAGCATTGGGTACGTCAGAAGGTTTCTGCAGATTATTTGTTTATTTATTTATGATGCACTCATTTCACATCCAGCTATAAGGACATAACCAGGGTCCTCTCCAATTCCCCATCCCCTAATCCCCCACCACACTAAGAAGGCATGGAGTATCTGTTGTGTAGGGGAGCTGCTTCTCAGAGGGGGACAGGAAAAGTCTTAGAGCCCCCATTTCCCATTGCCAGGAGAGGAAAGGTGATTGTGGGGGGCAGGCCTAGAAGAAGGAGGGAAACGTGGCCATGGGGGGAAGGAGGAAAGGCCTCAATGAATACTTTCCTTTGGGGGAGGTATTGGTCTATGGCAGGGGTAGGCAACCTTATTGAGCCGGGGGCCAGGTTGCTGTCCCTCAGACAACTGGGGGGCCGAAGCCAAAAAATAAATAATTAAACAATTAAAAAAAAATTAAATATATAAATAAACCAGGACAAATGTAGGACAAAATTTTCAAATGGAAGACACTTTTTAAAAAAAAATGGAGGACATGTGAAAAAATTTGCTGATTTTTTTTTAAAAAATGTTAATATAAATGCATGTTTCTGAGGCTTCTATAGACAATTGCCCCCCAAAGCCCCCGGTGGCAATCGGTGGCAGGACTGGGCTGGGGCCGGTCCCAAGGCCTCGCCGGGCCACATCCGGCCCGCGGGCCGCAGGTTGCCTACCCCTGGTCTATGGCATGAAGGCAATTGCCTCCCCCCCCACACACACACACAAAGCAATGGCTGCCAAGGCCTTCCCTCCATCCCCCTCCTCTGACCCAGAAGGAGACCATGGAGGGACTGGTCTCTGTTGCCTGGCAGAACAACTTCACACGGTTGTTGTTGCGATTGTGGTTGTGAGGAGAAGAGAGAGGGGCATTGGGGGGGGGGAGAAGGGGTTCTCCACACAAAGAAGAAGTGAGAGGGAGGAGCTCCTTTCAGGGGTGCATTAGAGGTTTTTGTGGGGGAAGAGGCCTGTAGCCTTGTTAAGCCAAAGGTCTTGGTTTCCAGATGCTTCACCATTTAGTCGCCCTCCTGGTACAAATTTGATAAAGAAGACCCTCTACTCTTTCATGATGATGATGATGATAATTATGATGATGATAGCCCTCTGTATCTACAGATTTCTTTACCTGTGGATTGAACCATTCAAGGCTTGAAAATATAGAAAAATAATGTAAATTCCAAGAGCAATTCTTGGTTTTGCCATTTTACATAATAGGCGTTGCTTTTGTTGTTGTTATTATTGTGTGTCTCCAAGTTGTTTTGAATTTATGGTGACCCTAATGGAGACCTATCACAGAGCTTTCCTTGGCAAATATCTTCAGAATAGCTTTCCTATTGCCTTTCCCTGAGAGAGTGTGACTTGCCCAAGGTCACCCAATGGTTTTCCATGGCAGTGCTGGGATTCCAAATCTGATCTCCAGAGACATAGTTCAGCTATGCTCAAACCAATATGCCACACTGGCTCCTATATTATGGACGCCATTTCACTGGGCCATTACATTTCATGGACTTAGCCCAGCTTTCTCATCCATGGAGGTCATTTTGCAAGCCCCCTTCTCCTCCTCCATTTCCAGCCCAGCTCCTTCTGCATGTCCTCCAACTCTCCCAGTTTGGCAGGGACATTCCCCCTGATTCATCCTCTGCCCTCCCATCTTCTCAGCTGCTTTTCAAATTTCCTGGTTCCTTCTTTCTCCTCCTGCCATTTCTCCCTTCTCTTCAGCTCATTGCCATTGCTGCAAACTGAGTCCAAAGCGTAAAGGCAGCCTGCCCTCCAAGAAGACAGCTGAGGAGAAAAGAGAAGAGGGGCCCTTCCTAGAGGCTCAGGCAAAAGCAAACAGCTGCAGCCTCTCTTAGTTTGCTTCTCCTTCCTCAGAAAGAACCTTGCAATCTTGATCATACGCTGAGGTTCCTTGGTCACAGACTCCCTTTGGGATTCCCCTCCAAAATATCATGGCCCCACAGAAACTCTCAAGAGAGGAGAGGAGGCCTGGTAGCCGGAGGAGCCTTGAGGCCTCTTTCAGAGGGAGGAGGAGGGCTTCCAGCCCCCCATCATTGACTCCAACCTGGGGGCCTTTCACTCTCATTCATCATTATCACATAGGAACTAAATTTGAGAGCTCCTCATTGAGGCACCCATCTTTTCTTCACTGCCAGGGAAATCCAGATGAGCCCTTCTTCCTAAGCAGCCAACAGTCAAAGCCACCAGCCTTCTAGAACCCTATTCAGGCTCCAAGCCAACTGCCAGCCTTTCCCAGAATTCCACACGCTCCCTTCCTCCCAGCAGAGGAGACCGGGAGACGGAGCAATGGGTGTAAACTCCAGGACATGAGAGACCCCCCTCAGCATCTCCCCCCTTTTCCTCTCTTCTCATTTCATGTCCCTTCCAGGTCTCTCCCACTTTCCAGAGGGGCAGCGGAATTAGTTTAATTCTTTTTACTTTTATTTTAATGTATACTTTTGTATGTTATACTTCAATTTTCTTAAACTTGTAATTTCAGTTGTGTCCCTTTATGAGGGGGAATGGGATATTATTATTATCATCAGCATCAACAACAATTATGATAATTAGTTTCTTGTTCCCAAAACCACAGAACCTTGTGAAAACTCAAAGACTAACAGAGATCCAAAATGCACTGCATAAATCGTCCAGTTTGAGACTGCTTTAACTGCCCTGGCTCAATGCTAGGGAATTCTGGGAACTGTAGTTTTGTGAGACATTTAGCCTTCTCTGTCAGAGAGCTCTGGGGCCAGAATAAGCTACAATCCCCAGGATTCCCTAGCACTGAGCAAAGGCAGTTAAAGCTATCTGAAAGAGGGTTATTTCTGCCATGTGATTTGGACCTCTGTTAGCCTTTGAGCTTCCACAAGGCTTTGTGATTTGAAGGAAGAGACTCATCATCATCATCATCATCATCATCATCATCATCATCATTCCTGCAGTGTGTTTTGAACCAGAATTCACTGGGACTTAACTCCCAGAAAGTGGGGCCAGGATTACAGTCCTAGGAGGAGTAGGAAGGCATAGAGGAAGGGCCTGAGGAGGAGGAGGAGCAGAGAGGCCTCTGAGGATTCTTCAGGGGAATAAGGAGAAGGAGAAGGGGTCTCCTGGGGGAAAGCCACAGGGAGAACTAGCTCCTGGTAGTAACTTCTTCTTCTTCTTCTTCTTCTTCTTCTTCTTCTTCTTGTTATTATTAAATTTTATTTATTTATAAAGACATAAAATACTTATAAATAGTATCTCAGTGATAGTTTTTTGTGGGTTTTTCAGGCTATGTGGCCATGTTCTAGTATCTCAGTGAGTCTCTGTATTACGGTATCAGCAAAGATTTTAGCTGTTGTTAAGGTTTAGAAATCCTATTTGGGGTCCCTTCCAACTTTGGGGCCCTTTCATACTCCATTTTGGGTTCCCTGAAGGCCTCAAACTGCCATCTGCCAAGCGTTGAGACAGAGGCAGCCGTTTTGTGTTCCAGTGGCCATTTTGTGTTCTGGCAGCCATTTTGTGTTCCAGCAGCCATCTTGTGTTCTGGTGGCCTTTTCCTCTTCCTGTGGCCATATTGTTCTGTTTGTGACTGTGGGGAATAATGTACCGGAACCTTCTCTGAGGCCTCAGTTGAACAGAGGCATCTCTTTCTCTCTTTAGGCTCCAGGGAAAGAAGGAGGCCAGGCTCCTTGGGCCAAAAGGAAGGAAGTGTGTCTTTTGTGTCTCTTTTCTGAGAGGGTTTTCTTATTACACAGTTCTGCTCCTTCTGGGGAACATGGGTTTTGAAAGGGATCAGAAATGGGGAGGATAGTTTTAATACAAGCCTTATTCTTATTCTTCACAAACATTGGGCTTTGGCTTCTAAGAAGAGGCTTGTCCCCCAAAAAA
>NW_024804915.1:0-4938 GCF_019175285.1 Sceloporus undulatus
GAGTGAAAGCCAGGAGAAGAGCTGCAACTCCCATCATCCCTAACAAGGGTTATGGGCCCAGAGCCAGTTACTGGAACACCCAGCATCCACAGAAGCTGAACTTTCCTGGAAGAGAAAGAAAGTTTTGTGGACGACCGATCAGAGCAAGCTGTGTACGCTGCACTGGTAAGCTCGTGAGTGAAGTGTTTTGTGTTTTGGAAAAGCCCGAGACGAGGCAGCTGTGCAAACTCAGGAAGGACTTTGCCAAATTGAGTCACTGCACAAGATAAGATGGAAGTGTTGAAGTTTAGCAAGTTAAACTCCCACAATTACTCCACCTGGAAAGTTTATGCACAGTCACTACTGATTAAAGAAGGTTTATGGGCTACAGTCGAGACGGGGCTAGCAGCCGATGCAAATGCAGCCGCCAAAGAAAGAGATAGCAAGGCAAAAGCATGCTTGTATTTGATGCTCGAGGAGGACATGATAAACGATGTGAGAGATAAGGGCTCCGCAAAAGAAGTTTGGGAGACTCTTGAAAGGCTACATACTCCAACTACAGCTTTTGCCAAAATGCTTTGGTCAAAAAGAATCTGTAGACAAAAGATGACTAAGGGACAGTGTGTAATTGAACATTTAAAGAAAATGCAAAACCTGTTTGTGGAGGCAGAATTAAGAGGTGTCCAAATAAGCAAAGAACAGCAATGTTACATCCTAATAGAGTCTTTAGACAGTTCATGGGACTCAATCACTAACAGTCTTCAGAATCTGCCTGAGACTGAACTAAGCAGAGACTTGATAGTAGCAAGAATTTTGGAGGAAAATCAGAGAAGAGTGTCTGAAAAAGAAGACTCACAGAAATCAGCACCAAGACTGCACCAGGCTCCTGAGTTAAGAGAGCACCAAGCAGCAGCTCCCGCGAGAGAAAAACGACGTTGTTACCACTGTGGAAAGGCAGGACATTTGCAAAGAAACTGTCAACAATTGGCTGCTGACCAGTACAGACAGAGAGATAACAGACTGCAGACGCGGAACTTTCAACAACACAGACAGAACAAGCCGACATTTTTCAGGGGCAGTTACAACAAGAAGGAACGTGCCACAATGATAAAAGAGAAACATAGAAAAGATTCTAAATGGTTAATAGATTCTGGTGCAACTAGTAATATGTGTAATGACATTGAGTTAATTGAAAATAGGAAATCTGCCAATATTAATGCAGTAATTCTAGCTAATGGCAATGAAGTAAGTTCAGTTAAAGAAATGGGATCTGTTTACATTCCGGGGTTAAAACAAGAGTTTAATAATGTGCTACATGTGAGAGAGTTGGAAAACAATTTATTATCAGTCAGTAGATTAACAGACCAGGACTACACTGTAATTTTTGAAAAGAATTTCTGCAAGATAAAGTTAAATGGTGAGCTTTGCGGAATAGGGCTAAAGAAAGATAAGCTTTATTTCCTAGAGGAAAGTCTTGATAATTACAAATTAGAAAATGTAAACAATGTTGATAATGTTCCGTTACACAAGGATTGTATACATGAGTTACATAGAAAATTTGGCCATGCAAGCTTTAAATGCTTAAAGAACCTAATCAGTATGTGCCCTGATCTGAGAGTGGCAGACTGTAAAAATCATTTGGATTGTACCATTTGTAGTCAAGTGAAAATTAAGTCATATCCTGTAGCAAAAAAGACAAAAAGAATTGCACGAAGACCTTTTGAATTTGTACATGCTGACGTTGCCCAAGCAAGCTGTTTATCTATAGGAGGATGCAAGTATTATTTGGTAATTGTAGACAGATACACTAGATTTACATTTGTCAGAATACTGAAAAATAAGTCAGACGCTGGGCAAAGCTTAAAATCTTGGATAAGAATGGTTGAAAGAAAATTTGATTTCAGAATAGACACAATTATAACTGATAGAGGCGGAGAATTTTTATCTAATGAATTGTTTTATTGGTTCCAAAAGGTTGGCATAACACACCACACAACAAATCCTGCATGTCCTAGTGAGGATGGGCTTGCAGAGAGAAAGATTCAAGAAATCAAAAAGTTAACTGCTTGTATGATGGCTGACGCGGGTGTAAGTGATAATTTTTGGGGTGAAGCTGTTTTGACAGCAGTACACATTACCAATAGACTCTATCATTCAGTAATAGATGATATTCCTTATAGAGTTCTATATGGTAGAATTCCTAATTTTAAATACCTAAGAATCTTTGGTCAATATGCATATGTGTACACACCTGCATGCTTTAGAAACAAAGGTGAACCCAAGAGTAGAAGAATGATGTTTTTGGGGTATTCTGGAAACAGTTACAAATTCTATTTGGGAGGAAAAGAAGTGAGACATTCAAGATCTGCCAATTTTGAAAGATATGCTGGTTGGGAAAAACTCCATGCAAATAAGGAAGTGTTTGTAAAGTTAGGCAACTCAAGTGAGGCAGAGACTCAGACCCAAAGCCAAGCATCTCCAGGAAATGGAGGGGTTATAGTAAAACCAGAAGAACCATCCACAAGTAGCAGTGATAGCTCCTCAGATAGTGAAATGTCCAGACCAAAAACCACACGCATGACAGAGGACAAGAGATTCAGTAAGAAAGCCACAACTTCCAGTGTAGACAAAGATGAGGAAGAGAGAGGCAGAACAACAGAGTTAGTACCTAGACGTAGTCAAAGAACTAGAAGATCTCCTGACAGATTTGTGGTGACCAATGCAAAAGCTTGTTTAGTTTTTGAAGAACCAGAAAGTTTTGCTGAAATAGAAAATTTTCCTAGAGAGGAACAGGAGAAATGGTGTGAAGCAATGGAGTGTGAATTTGATTGCTTAGAAAGAAAAGATGTTTTTGAAATAGTAGAAAGACCCAAGGATAGAAAAGTCATTGGTTGCAAGTGGGTTTATAAAAGGAAAGACATGCCTGATGGTAGTGTGAAGTATAAGGCAAGGTTGGTAGCAAAAGGCTTTTCACAGGAACAGTTTGAAAATTATGACAGAACTTTTTCTCCAACCGCAAAAGCAGAGAGTTTAAGAATGGTATTAGCAATTGCAGGAAAGAGAGATCTGTTAGTAGAGCATTTTGATTTTGAGACGGCTTATTTAAATGCCAATTTAGAAGAAGAGATTTTCATGGAGCAACCTCAAGGTTTTGAAGTAGGTGGTAGTCAGAATGTATACAGGTTGAAGAAAGCATTGTACGGTCTCAAGCAAAGTGCAAGAGCTTGGAATTTATGTATCAATGATGAATTGGAGAAGTTAGGTTACAAGAGAAGTGTTGCAGATGCTTGTGTATACACGAAAGGAGATGTAATTTTGTTGATCTATGTGGACGATTTGTGCGTTGCAGCCAAATCAAAGAAAGAAATTGAGTTGGTGAAAAATGAATTGTCAAAGAAATTTGTGTTGAAAGATTTAGGTATGTTGAAGTCTTATTTAGGGATAAATGTAGAATGGACTGAAGAAGGGCATTGTTTGCTGAGTCAAAGCAAGAAAATTGAAAGGTTAATTGAGAAATGTGGTTTACAGAGTGCAAAGGTTGTGAAAACTCCGATGACTACAAGTTTTGTGTCAGAGGAAGTTACAAGAGCTTTTGAGGATAAAAGATTGTTTAGAAGTATTGTTGGATCTTTACAGTTTATTTCTAGCCATACCAGACCAGACATCTCATACCCGGTTCATGTTTTGGCAAGAAGAGTGAACGACCCGAGAATTGAGGATTGGACAGCAGTGAAACATTTGATTAGGTATCTGAAAGGAACCATAGACAAGAGGTTGATAATTAGAAAAAGCAATGCTGATTTAGAATGTTATGTAGATAGTTCATTTGCTTCGGAATCAGGAGACAAAAAGTCAGTGTCTGGAATGATTATAAGATACAGCGAAAGTCCCATTGTGTGGAGAAGTAGAAAACAGACAAACGTAGCATTGAGCAGTAGTGAGGCCGAGTTCGCAGCTTTGAATGAAGTCACAAATGAGGTACAGTGGATTGAACAATTATTGATTGATTTGAATGAAAGCTTTAAAATTCCTGTAGTAATTCATGAAGATTCGCAGTCCTGTATAGCAATGGCAGAAACAGAAAGTCTGAAAAACAGAACAAAGTACGTAGGTGTAAGATACCAGAATGTAAGAGAAATGGTCCAGAAAGGAGAAATAGAGTTAAAGTACATAGAGACACAACACAACATAGCAGACATTTTTACAAAGGCTTTAACAGTTGAAAAACACGAGAGATTGTCTCAGTTGATTGGAATGACAATATAATTCACATACAATATTCTATTTCGGAGGGGATTGTCAGGAAAAAGCCACATGGGATATATAGTCACAAGAAATATAATATGTATATGAATGTATTTGAAAGTAACATGACACAGCAAAAGTTATTGAATTGTCACACAGGTGTTGTAAGTAATGTAATTAGAGAGTCCTGAAAGCCAAGGACATATGAGACTATGACAAAGTGAAAAGATGCAAATTGATATCACCTGAGAGTCATTGAGTGGACAGTAATGTATGATGCAATGTGAGGTCTAGATTGAGCCAAGTATGGTATGTCAATCATAATGTATGTACACGCCCAGGAGGTGGCAACTGTATAATGAATAGAGAGACAAATGTCTATATAAGCAATAATGTATGGCAATACTTTTTGTGGGTATAGAGGAGTATAGTAGTGTGGGTATTGAGGAGTATAGTAGTGTGGATTTTGTGAGTAGTGAATTGTTTTGTGCATAGTGTATATAGTAGAATAAAAGTAGATCTTTTATATAAGAAGACTACTGTGTTGACTGGTGTCTTGAGAGCTGAACAAGAACCAGCAGACTGCAGAGAAGATTGGAAGACATCTTCAGCCAATTCTCAGAGCTACTGGTCAAACTGGTTGTTCTTCCGCTGACCAGGGTGGTGAGAGTGAAAGCCAGGAGAAGAGCTGCAACTCCCATCATCCCTAACAAG
>NW_024804916.1:0-4937 GCF_019175285.1 Sceloporus undulatus
AGTAAGGATGACATGCAAATTTGTGAAACATGTTTTCATCTGTTTTAGTAATTTGATTCTGTTTTAATGTACAGTGCCCCCGTGTTATACACGATTTGAGCATATGTGTTCAAGCAGCACGGGAGTGTGCAGGGCAGTGCGTCCCATTCAGATTAATGGGGTGTGCGTCCGAGGCACCCCACACACTCCAGTGCCGTGCACATGAGCCCCATTCACTTTAATGGGACTCCAGCATAGGCGGAATTCACCTTACGCGAGGCGGTCCAGAACGGAACCCCCTCATAAGGCGAGGTTCTACTGCATGTTTATAATTAGCTGTTTTAATCTTGCAAGCTGCCCTGACTCAGGTTTAGGAAAAGGGTGGGTTATATATATATATGTATACAGTTAAGTATATACACTTGTCTCTCCATGTTCGCTAGGGTTAGGAGCACAAGACCCCATGAATATGGAAAAACCGCAAATAAAAAAAACACTATATTTTTACCTGAGAGGACACCCCTCTAGGAATCTCTAGGTCCTCCAGTGCAACTTTGCGTTCAACATCCAACAAACACTGACCATAGAACTGTGCTGGAGGAGCAACAAACGCCTAGCGGAGTGTTCTCTCTAGGTCTTTCAGTGCAATTTTTAGTTCAAGTTGACCATAGAGTTGTACTGGAGGACCTAGATATTCCTAGAGAGAACATATTAACCAAATCCTTGAATAATCAAATCCACAAAACTCAAAGCTGCTAATATGGAGGGATTATTATTATTATTATTATTATTAACCTTTATTTATGAAGCGCTGTAAATTTACACAGCGCTGTACATGCAATCTTTTTAGTTAGACGGTTCCCTGCCCTCAGGCTTACAATCTAAAAAAAGACATGATACAGAAGGAGAAGGGAGTGGTGACGAGAAAGGGTAAGAGGTCCAGCAGTTCCTCTCAACCTCCGAGGCCTGGACCAAGGCAGATGGACTGGAGGGAGGGCAAGGCTTCATAATGGATGGTTAATCATTATCCAGGGAAAATACGCGTGTGTGTGTGTGCGTGTGAAGAAGGGTGTCAGAGAGAAAGTGCACATAGAGAAGCATCCTTCTGGTGGGAAACAGGAAGGGCAGAGTGGTGTAGTGGTTTGAGTGTTGGGCTACAACTCTGGAGAATAGGATTTGAATCTCTGGATTTGGCCATGGAAACCCAAAGTGTGACCTTGGGCAAGTCTCATCTTTATTTTGTTAATCAAACAGAATGCAGTTTTCTTGTTACTAATATTATTATTATTACTATTGTTTGAGGGTTTTCTTAGGGTTGCCATAAGTGGGAAACGACTTTAAGGCTCACAACAACAAAAACCATTCAGATGCATGCTACTCAACTCCCAGCTCCTTCGCTCCAGAGTCATGCTAGGTCAGTGAAGAACAAATCACACAACTTGTACAATTTAATAGATGACACAAACGCTGACCTAGCATGCATCACAGAGACCTGGCTGGGGGAAGATAGCTGTGTGACCTGGGCTAAAACTCTCCTAGTTGGCTATGTAGTGAAGGAGCAGATCAGGGAAAGTGGGCGAGGGGGAGGAGTGGCTGTCATCCATAAAGGTAACATCACCTTGACCAGAAACCTGATTTCGAAACTGACACACATCGAATGTATTTACCTGACCCTAAAGGCCAAGGACAGTGTGGGGATTCTGTTGGTCTACCGTCCACCCCATAGCCTAACAGACTCCCTGGCCAAGCTGAAACAGCTAGTCTCAGAGCTGGTGCTGGAGTCCCCCAGGCTTCTTTTCCAGCTTATCAGATCTGACAGATGTGGCTCGGCAGTACATGGATTCCATGATAGCCATGGGCCTGTCCCAGTTGGTCCAGGGCCCAACACACTGTGCTGGTAATACTCTCGATGTGGTATTCAGTACAGACCGGGAATATCCATGGCTGGAGATAACTGATATCTCCCCCCTGTCATGGACGGACCATTTTCTGATCAAGGTGGGACTGAATGCCACAATCCAGAAACCCCTCGGGGGTGGAGGACCTATTAGAATAATCTGCCCTCAAAGGCTGATGGAACCCAAAAGGTTCCAAGATGCCCTAGAGCGGATTATGTTTGGGGACAATAGCGATTCTGCCAAAACCCTGGTTAATAATTGGAATAAGAACTTTACCGGGGTAATAGACAGTATCACTCCCGAGCATCCTTACTAGCCCACTTCTAACAGAAGACCCTGGTACACAAAAGACCTACACCAGATGAAGCGGGCTGCGTGACTAGAACGCTACTGGCGGAAACATCAACACATATCTGATAAGACACTCCTTGAGAACATGTTACATTCCTACGGAGTAGCAATCAACGCAGCAAAGAATTTATTCAATGCTGCACGGATTGCGTCGGTGGAGTCTTGTTCAGTAGAGCTGTTCATCTACATTGGCTGCCTATCCGCTTCCGAGCGCAATACAAGGTGTTGGTCATTACTTATAAAGCCCTAAATGGCTTGGGCCCAGGGTACTTGGAGGACCGCCTCTCTCCATATAATCCGTCCCGCACACTCAGATCAGCTGGGAAGCAATTACTGAGAATTCCAGACTCGAAATATGCCCCAACATCGCAGAGGGGCTTCTCCATCTCAGCCCTCAAGCTCTGGAACTCGCTTCCTGGAGAGCTCTGTTCGGCCACCTCTCTTGACCTGTTTAAGAAGGGGTTAAAAACCCTTCTGTTCCAACAGGCTTTCCCCTAATTGTCACCAATGTAGCCTCCCCTCCCCCTCACCATTATGGTATTTGTATATTTTAGCTAGCTGGATTGTTATGGTAATTTGTGTTTGCCATTTTAATGTAATTTTTGATGCTTTTATTGTGGTTCTGTGCTCTATTGATATTTGCTGTAACCCGCCTTGATCTGAAGAAAGGCGGGCTATAAATATTATTATTATTATTATTATTATTATTATTATTATTATTATTATTCAGGGTGGTCAGGGAATTAACTGAAGTACCGACCACTCTGAACCCCTTATTAGAACCAACTACAGCCTGTTGTGACGCTTTTAATGATTTCTTCGCCGATAAAATCTCTCAGATAAGGGCTGATCTTGATACCGGGTTTTTGGCAGAATCAATAAGAGGGGTATCCAGTGACTCTGGAAAGAAGGTTATTCTGGATTGCTTTGAGTTTGTAAGTGCCGATGAAGTGGACAAGCTCCTTGGAAGTGTAAGGAGGACGACATGCCCTCTCGGCCCATGCCCTTCTTGGTTGATTGTTCAGGGAGGAAATACAATGAAAACACTGCTGCATCTTATTATTAATGCATCTCTCCGGGAGGGTATATTTCCAACTGCCTTGAAGCAGGCAATAGTAAAGTAAAACCGATTCTGAAAAAAACCCTCCCTTGATCCTCTGTTGAGAAACAATTATAGACCAGTTTCTCTCTTACCATTTTTGGGCAAGGTGATTGAGAGAGTGGTTGCCTTCCAACTCCAAGCTGTCTTGGAGGAAACCAATTATCTAGACCCATTTCAAACTGGCTTCAGGGTGGGATATGGAGTTGAGACTGCTATGGTTGCCTTAGTCGATGATCTTCGTCCATTGACAGGGGACCTTGTTGGTGCTCTTGGACATCTCAGCAGCTTTCGATACCATCGACCATGGTATCCTTCTAGAATGCCTGAGGGATTTAGGTATCTAAGGCACTGCACTCCAGTGGTTCCGATCTATCTCTCAGGAAGATTCCAGATGGTGAGGCTGGGGGATTGTTGTTCCCATAAAAGGGAGCTAACATCAGGCATCCCACAGGACGCCATTTTATCCCCCATGCGGTTTAACATTTACATGAAACCACTGGGACAGATCACCCGGAAACATGGGGCTCGATGTTATCAGTACGCTGATGACACCCAGATTTATCTCTCCATGCCTCTCACTGATACAGTGACTAAGGAAGGCATCTCTCCTCTGGATGCCTGCCTGGAGTCAGTAATGGGCTGGATGAGGGAAAACAAACTCAAGCTGAATCCAGAGAAAACAGAAGTACTTGTGATAGGACTCCAAGTCCAGGCAGGGAAATTTGTCATCCAGTCCTAGACGGAGTTACGCTCCCCCTAAAGGACAAAGTTCGCAGTCTGGGAGTACTCTTGGATTCATCCCTACATTTGTTATCACAGGTGGATGTGATGGCCAAGAGTGCTTGGTACCAGCTTCAGCTGATACGCCAGCTGTGTTCCTGTTTGGACCAAAAGGACCTTGAAACAGTAGTGCATGCACGGGTACCTCTTGTTTAGATTTCTGCAATGCGCTCTACATGAGGCTACCTTTGTACCAGGTTCGGAAGCTTCAGTTAGTTCAAAATGCTGCAGCCAGGCTGGTCGCTGGAACATCCAGGGCAGACCATATAACCCCGGTACTAAAATCTCTTCACTGGCTGCCCATCAGCTTCTGGGCTCAATACAAAGTGTCGGTTATTACCTATAAAGCCCTACATGGCTTGGGCCCGAGCTACTTGAAGGAGTACCTCCTCCCACACAATCCGCCCCGCACTCTCAGAACATCAGGAAAACATATATTAGAATATCCGAGAGTGAGATTGTCAATAACACAAGAGATCATATACGTTGACAGCACTGACTCTCTGGAACAATCTTCTTGACAAAATCCGAGTCTGCCCTACTTTGGATGCCTTCAAGAAGGCTCTGAAGACATATTTATTTTGATTAGCATACCCATCTGACTCTCTGTAGTCACTATTCTTGATAGAATTGCACTTTATTGACTGATAGATTTTTGACTGTGTTTTTATGTATTTTAATATATGAAGATTTTATATTTTTTAAATTGAATGTAATTACAGTATATTCTTGATGTACACCGCTTTGATCATTGGAAAAGCGGTATATAAATAAAGTTGTTTATTATTATTATTATTATTATTATTATTATTATTATTATTATTATT
>NW_024804917.1:0-4937 GCF_019175285.1 Sceloporus undulatus
AACACCGCTTTACCCGCGTCCCAAACCACTTTATTCTTTATCTCATGCGACTCGTTAATCCTAAAATAAATGGCTATTTCTTCTCTCATTCTCTCCACAAACGCTTTATCCCCCAATAGCTCATCCCTTAATTTCCATGAAAATTCCCGGCTTTCCCCGACCTTCATCTTCATTTCAATCAAGCAGTGATCGGATAGAGATCTAGGGTCTAATTCCATTGACTTCACCTTTGTAGCCAATATTCCAGACAATAAAAATAAATCAATACGGGACCATGATTTATGTGGTTCGGAATAAAAGGTAAATCCTGGTTTGTCATCGTTTTTATAGGACCAGAGGTCTTCAAGATTGTGTTCTAGTATCAGATCCCTGCAACTCTTAGGGAGTTTCCCTTGACTGTCCTTAATCTTTTTTTCCGCCTTCCTATCCCTCTTTGGCATTATTACGCCATTAAAGTCTCCAGCCAATAATATATTATTTTGGTCATAGGGCATTAATTCTTCATTTAATTTCTGATAAAAAATGTCTTTTTTTCCCAATGGTCCGTAAACGTTCACCACTATCAATTTCATGTCACCTACATCTATTTCTATTATTTGAAATCTCCCCTCGGGATCGTTATTCAATTCTTTCGTAAGGAAATTCCTATTTACATAAACCGCTAATCCTCTCTTTCTCTTCTCATTCGACAAGGCAAAACAGTTGCCCAATTTAGGGTTTCTCAAATATTTTTCCTCCCCTTTCCTTATTTTAGTTTCTTGTAAAAGGAGTATATCGTAATTTCTCTTTTCCAAAAAGTGAAATATTTGTTTTCTCTTTTTTTCCCTGTTTATACCCCCCACGTTCCAGGATGCCAATTTGATCATCATTTTGTACTAGAATTTACTATCTTCAAAAAATATTCCTAATCTATACCGGAATAGATATTTGAGATATCCAAAAAAACTATGTTAAATGAGCAAATTCTAGAGCTTCTCCCCCCCCTTTGAAACTCAGACACCTTTATAATTCCCAAATCCCCCAAGTAAAAGTTAAGAAATGTATAGACCTGAATTAGTTTTCAAATGTTCTTGAGTGGGTAAGCAGAGTATCTTCCAAGTCCAAATTCATAAGCAAATTTGAGTTCAAATTTCTCTCTTCGCTTTGTTGGGTATCCTTTTCCTCTGAAAGCTGAGCTAGCGAGTCCCTTCTTACTGGGGATTCGTCCGCGTCTGCTTCACTATTCTTCTCTCCGTTAGATTCCCCTCCTCCAGAGTCTGAATGCAGGAAAGTTCTGTAGAAATCTTTCGCCTTCTCAATCGTATTTATTTTGAATCTCTTCTGATTAAATAAAAAAGACACACCTTCCGGGTTCAACCATCTATAGTTGACTTTTTTTCTTTGTAGCACTGTCGTTAAAAATTTATACTGTTGTCTCTGTTTTATAATCTGAAGAGGTAAATCTCTAAAAATATAGACCGGTGAGTCATCTATCGTTAAGTTATCTCTGAAATTCTTTTGGATGATCCTTTCTTTTATCCTTGTAGTGGTAAAACAAATTACAATATCCCGCGGCAAGCCTTTTTCTTGGGCAATTTTAGAACTGACCCTGAAGATTTTATCTGTTTGCGTCTCGACCAGATCTATCGAGGTATCTAGGAACGAGGATAGGGCTGGAAGAACTCTTTCTTCGAGATCCTCATTCTCTACCTCTGGAAGGCCTCTTATTTTGATGGCCTTGTCTCTATGCCTTTTTTCTTGTAGTTGGAGAAGAAAGTCTTCTTGAAGCTGATGTTTTTCCAATTTAACAACTTTCCTCTCTAGATCCGTTGTACTCTTCGTATTGAGCTGTACTTCTTTTTTGATATCCGCAATTTCTTTGTTTACGGAGTCAATCTTTTTGGCCAAACCCTCAATTTCCGTTTGCATGTCGCGTCTAATTTCCTCTCTTAAAGATTTTTGCTCTTCCCTAATTTCCAGTTTGAAATTTCTCTTAAAGTCTCGTAATTCCTCTAGTATCAAGGAAGTTATTTCTGGTTGTTTACTAGACCCATCTAATGAGTCCCGTCTCGTACTCTGTTGGTATCCACTCATATTTTGCTTTCTGTATTTACCACTTCTCGTGTCCATTGGCTTAATTTCTTAAGGATTTCTTTTACTTTCAAAGAGATTGATAGCTATTAGCTTACCAAGACCTCAGAAGCGGGAAGCATTCGTTGTCGGATCAGCCAGCCCCTTTTATCTTAATCAGCGTGAATTCCTTTCACCGGGTTTAAAATTCCAGGTGCACTAACCAACAGTTTACTACTAATTAGATGTTCCGTTCCTCTGTTACAATTCTAAGAAAGAAACTAACTAGTGACAGCAAAGAAAAAACAAAAGTATCAGTTTCAGTTTTCCCCCAATAAAAGAGGTAATGGAAACCTTCTGAATTAACAGAAAATACTTCTGGGGGTTTCTCATCAACAGCTTCAAAAAGCCCCTTGCTCCTTCTTTCTTTTCCTTCAAGTTCACCAGTATTGTTTCTTTAAGTTCTTTAAAGTCCTCTCACATTTATCCTTACTGCCCAGTATCTTCCAAACGAGCGTAAGAGAAACAGAGCCAATTTGTTTCACTATTACTCTTCCTTCCAATAGCAAGAGAGGGTCCCCAACCTTGGGCTCTTATTTCCTCTCCTTCTTGCGAGACACTCAGGTGTGTTAGCCGCTTGCTGCCTCGCCGGGGTCTTCTTGAGGCAGCTGCAATATTTGAATTAAAAAGGTTGCGCCTGAAGCTGGAGTCCAAAGACAAACTCTCTACAGTCTCGGCTGTCTTGCGACCTTCCCCGAATCCTTCCCCTACCAACCCCCGTGGGGGAGAGAGGAGAGCCGGATTCTCCGGACCCCGACAGACCCTCGGCTCAAGCCTCACTCGGCTTGGGCTCCCTGTTGGTCTCACCCCAGTTGCTTGTCGAGGAGACCTTAAACGGGACAAACTGCAGAGGAAAGAAAGCGGAGCCGCCGCTACTCGCTTCCACGCGCCTCGGCGTCGCAACCGGAAGTCGAAAGGTTATTTTTTTGGACTGCACTCCATGCATCTGAGGAAGTACTACGAAAGTTTATGTTACAACATGTTTTGCTCAGTTGGTCTCAAAGGACAAAATCCCTTTGCATATGGATATTCCAGACTAATACAGTGATGTCTCTGACTCACATTATATTAACTATATATCTGAGGAATCATCTGGAGGACATGCCTACACTCCTCCTAAGATTATTGGTTGGTCACTTTGGCTTTTCCTCCCTAGGAGGTGCTCAGGCCCCATAGAAATACTTTTGGACTTCAGGATTGTCTTTTGCCTTCTTCTGAGTAAAGCAAAGAAGTAAATACAAATGATGCTGTGCTGGGGGACCTGAAGGTTGCCTCCTCTTCCTCTCAGCCACCTGAAAGCTGCTTTGATGAGTTTTTCTTAGCATCCTGGTAAGTTTATATTCATTTTATCCTAAATCAGATGATTATCTCTGAAATGAATTCCCCTGCTTCGGTCTTTAGTAACTACATTGTATAGGAAACTGGCACTGAACTGGTTTTCCTGCATAATCTAAGGATTGGCATCAGAGCTTGGAAAAGTTACTCTTTTAGACTGCAGCTGTCAGAAACAGCCAACCAGTTACCCCATAGAATTCTTGGTTACAATGAGAAAAAGTAGCTTTTCCAAACTCTGGTTGTGCTTACTGCTTCACTGTATTCCTTGGCTGTAACATTATAGTATGTTAAACTCTTGAGGAGTTTAAAGGAAGTTCTGGATTGCTACTGTTGTTTTAATTTCTATTTTTCTTATACTGTACTTATAACCCAATTGTACTTGGCCTATCAGTGATCTCCATCCAAACACAGGGGGAATCTATGATCCACACTTTTCCAATCCATTTTTATCAGTTTTAGTGGGTAGATATAGCTACCAGCTTCACAGGAAGGGAAATTTTGGGAGTTGTAGTCCAAAACAATAACATTTGAAAATTCTGGATAGAGGGGCTGTGATGATCCCTGTGGTCGAAGCAACCCAAACAGCAGCCCTGTCTTGGCACTTAGACCTGGCAGATCCTTTACTTCTCCCCGAATCCCCTGTTCTCCCTGCAAAGTTGAATGAGACTCTTGGAAAACTTTGAATCATGCTGTCATCACCCAGTGAATTTACAATAACCTTTCCTTAACACACACTGGGACTTGTTAAGGATTTATAGGCATGGTACATACCCCCATAAAGCAGCATACCAGTGCCAATTCTAGGGTTAGGGACAGCACAGTAACAGCACAATCCCTAACCCTAGAATGTATGGGCAGTGTAATAATTGTGGCCCCCTGTGTACACGGCACCACCATTGTTATGTAAGCATGCACGGCGTCCACACATTAATGGGTTTGAGATGTAGTAGGCCTTTGGCCCAGCACAAATTACCTTCCTGAAGTATGCTTTCTTGACACAGGCTCAACACTTTTTTAAAGCTCTGATTGTTTAATTGTAGTTTTAATATTGAGGAGGGGAGTGGGAAGGGATCAATTTATATTTTATTGTATTTCTAATGCATTTTAACTGTTGTAACCCGTCCTGATTCCTAGTGATTGGGTGGGCTATAAATAAATAAATATATTATTATTATTATTATTATTATTATTATTATTATTAGTAACACTGCAGTTTTTCCCAACTGGCAAGACCCACATCAAGGGAGATATTCCTCCAACTGAACTCAGAGGCCTTTTATATCCCTCTGTTAGAAGCTTCCGGAAGAAACTCTCGCTCCTGCTCACTCATTGGCCAAGTGGGTCTTCCATCAGCTTTGATGTAATTACTCATTTGCATGTTACCTCCCTCCCAGCTTAACCTTTTATTGCCTGACAGAAGTCTTCCAATTGACTAGAGGCTCAGTCATTGCAGGGACTATATGTTTTCTGACTAAAATCTGAGAAATCTAGTG
>NW_024804918.1:0-4937 GCF_019175285.1 Sceloporus undulatus
GTATTTATCAGCTTCAATCTAATACTTACCTACACCGGAGGATTGATTTATACAAAATCCCAATACTACTTCTCCTTCATTTGCCACAGCTTAATGCCAACACACTGAGGCTCCATTTATATAAGAATTCCAATCTAACCTCCATGCTTCTCATTTGTCATTAATTATGGTATCTTGAGTCAATCCGGTGTTGACTTACAGTTGAGGAGCCTGCAAAGATAACAGATCCTAATAGTGCCACTCTATTCTGCTTTGGTCAGACCTTTTCTAGAATCCTGTGTCCAGCTCTGGAAGCCACAATTTAAGAAGAATATTGGCAAGTTGTTATTCAATAAAGTCAGTGTTTATTTGTTACAACAGAAGTCTCTGCCTGTGTGAATTCTAAACCATATAGGCACATAAAAAGACAATGTATACTGAATTAATAAGAGGAAGACACTTAGGACCCCTAGCCCTTATACATTTAGAGAGAGTGTAGTATAAAGGGTGGATACTGTGTAGGGGGTCACATTGACAAGGGCCCTTCTAATAAGTAAGAGGTAAAAGGTAACCTCAGGTATAAAGAAGAAGTCTCTCATGACAATATGGCCATATCCTAACAGTGTCTCCCTGCCCAGGCCCTGAGATCCTCAGGAGGAGCACTTCTCAGTCCTACCACCTTCATAGGCACAACTAGTGGGAACGCAAGAGGGGAATACCTTCTCAGCAGCTGCCCCATAGCTCTGAAAATCCCTTTGCCATGGCAGAGGGAATGGCCTCTTCCTTGCTGTCCTTCCATCAGCAAGCAAGGATTTTTCTTATTGTAACAAACTTTTAGAAAGGGGCTTTTGAAGATGCTGAACTGCTTCTGTTGGACCTTTTTGGTGAATGATTTAAATTGTTTTAATACCATTAACAGTTTAATTCTGTTTTAACCTTGACTTCAGTGTGTGTGTGTGCTAAGCTGTACTTGTTTTATGATTGCCAGTGTGGCATAATGATTTGAGAGACTCTGGGGACCAGAGTTTGATTCCCAGCTTGGCCATGAAACCCACAGAGAGGCCTTGGGCAAGTCACACTCCCTCAGCTTAGAGGACGGCAATAGCAAAGCTCCTCTGAACAAATCTTGCCAAGAAAACCCCAAGATAGGGTTGCCATAAGACAGGTACGACTTGAAGGCACACAACAGAAAGTACTCAAATCGACGCAACCTTATGTTACAACTTGTTCACACACAAAGGGTTTTTGAAGCACCTTTGAGACTAAATGAAAGAAAGAAGCTGGTAGACTTGACATTGAGCTTGTTTCCTCAGATGCATCTAGTCTCTAGGAAGTTCAACATATTTTTCTTTACTTCTGCAAGGCTACCTTGACCTGGTTGTTTCATTTTGCCTAGGCATATTGTTACGTTTTGAATAAAAGCTTTTGCTGGAAAATGTTGAAATGCTTTGTGTGTAGTGTAGAAATCTATCCTTGTTCTTTCCACCTCTGGTACCATTTTTTGTGTGAAAGAAGAAATCTTTAAAAACACATCTGCTTTGTTGACTGTATACCTATACACGTGAACCTTTTGAATGGCAGCAAGGAAACCTTATAGCACCCTTCCACACTACACACTTATAGCACTATAGCTGCCATGGCAACATCTTATGGAGTCCCAAGGTTTGTAGCCTGGGGAGGCACTAGAGCCAGTATGTTGGTTGTGGTGTCAATGTTGGACTGAAAACCCCATTAAAGGTTTGCCTTCGGGTTGCCATAAGTCAGAAATGACTTGAGGGCACATGCCAAGAAAGACTGCAGATCACAAGATTCACAGAATGGAATTATGGCAGTTAAACTGGAATCATAGTGCTATAATTATCTTGTGTCCCCAGTAACAATTTATTTCAAAGTACTCTGACTGATCCTGATTCTGATCCTAACAGGCTTCTCACTATTTGGAATAGTTCTGCTGTGTATCATGCTGAAGAGAACAGAGGTATTATAGTTCTCCCCACCGCTCCACCCCATTGCACTGTCAACACAGTTCTTAAAGGGGGGGGATAAAAGTTAGATTCCAAAAGAAAAAAAATACTGATTTCTTTGATTTAAATCTAATTTTTCTTCATATGAAAAAAACATTATCACACTGAATATCTCATTGGCCCCCGAGACTGAGGCTGCATCTACACAGCACAATTAATGCAATTTGGTACTACCTAGAATCATAGAGTTGCAAGAGACCGCAAGGGCCATCCAGTCCAACCCCATTCTGTCCTGCAGGAACTCTCAGTCAAAGTATCCCCAACAAATGGCCATCCAGCCTCTGCTTAAAGACCTCCAAGGAAGGAGACTCCACTACACTCCGAGGAAGGAGTGTGTTCCACTGTCAAACAGCCCTTACTGTCAGGAAGTTGCTCCTAATGTTGAGGTGGAATCTCTTTTCCTGGAGCTTGCATCCATTGCTCCGGGTCCCAGTCTCTGTCTGAAACAGCAGAAAACAAGCTAGCTCCCTCCTCATGGCACAATTCTATGGAAATCTGAGATTTGTAGTTTGTGAGATGTTTACCCTTCTCTGTCAGAGAGCTCTGGTGCCATGAGAAAAACTACAAATCCCAGAATTCCACAGGACGGTGCCATAGTTAAAGCAGTAGCAAACTGCATTAATCCTGCAGTGTGGCAGCAGCCTAAGTCAGCTGCTGCCACATCTGAAGGTAACTAGAACTTTCCAGAAAACTGAGAGGTGCTTCTAAACCAGTTTCTTTCTCCCTTCCCATCCCTTGAGGAACTCCTAAAAATGGGACCTGAGTAACCTAGGCAATAATAATAATAATAATAATTCCCACCTCTCCCTGCGGATCGAATTATGAGATCTTGGCAAATATCTGCGAAAAGAGCCTCCTACAAGCTGCCTACCCTCCATCAGAGCCATGGGAGGGATCCAAAAGTGCCTAGATGGCTCCAGAATACTCCTCCGTCTCTGGGTTTCTCATTTTGTGTATTTCTGGTTGGACGAGTTAGATGAATTGGGACACATGCGCTCTTAGTGTGCCTCTGTAAAATGAACAGTGTGTGTTTTCTTATAAATCTGTGTGTGATTCTTGGGGGGAGAGAATGGATCAATTAAGGAAAAGAAGGGGAAAGGAAAAGACTGACTTTTCACTAGGGGGTGCGAGGAGTGCAGACTACACCAGGTAAGACCCTGTTTTTAATTTTTCAATTTTCTTTCCTTTTAATTGTGCTAGTTGTTTATGTCACAGTTATTGCCATTATATTCACTGACATATGGGAATTACAATTGATGAGTAACATTAGTACAAAAACATTACTAAGGCTTTTGTGTGGTGTGGTATAGGGGGTTAAGGGGGGGGGGGGGACACCATGAATTACCACACCCGTGACGCCAACTCTAGAGATGCCACTGGTTCTACTCACTGTAGGCTATAGGCCCACCTGTGGGCAGTATGCAGATCTGGAGTTCCAAGGTTCATTCACACTTGTCATCCCTCCACATATGCAGATTTGACTCTTGCAGATTTTATTATTCATGGATTGTATTAGTATGTTCTCTCTAGGAATATCTAAGTCCTCCAGTGCAACTCTATGGTCAACTTTAACCAAAGGTTGCACTGAAGGACCTGGAGATTCCTAGAGAGAACAATCCACTAGGTATTTGTAGCTCCTCCAGCACAATTTTATGGACAAATCTGGCAGAAGTTGACCACAGAGTTGCACTGGAAGACCTAAGGTATTCTCTCAGATAAAAACAGTGGCCCGTTCCGCACAGGCGGGAAGTACATGCGCGGTACGTACTAGGGTTAGAAAGGGGCATCCTTTCTAGACGCCCCTAACCCTAGTACACACCGAGTGCATACAAAATGATGGCGCCCATTCTACACGGGCGCTGCCATTTTGACGTAGCGAACGCTTAGTGTCCGCACATCGCACCACGGAAATGACACGAGTGCGCCATTGGCACCTTGTGGCGTCATTTCTGCAGCGTAAAAAGAAGCCCACTTTTGGGGCTTCTTTTCGGCCGGTTGGGAACCTCGCTGTGTGGAGGCTGAGGTTCCCCGCGGTTGGAACGGGAGGCGCCAGCAGACTGCCCTCTTTGGGCAGTCTGTAAAGCACCAGTGTTTTTGTTATTTGTGGTTTTTCCACATTCACAGGGGTCCTGTGCCCCTAACCCCAGTGAATGTGGAGGGACCACTGTACATAATGATACAGGGTGACCAAATGTCATGACTGCAAAGGAAGACAAGGCACATGCAACATGTGGGACATTCAAGAAAAATGTAGAGCATTTCAAACTAAAAGCTAAAAACACTAAGATAAATAAATATAAATTCATATTTCTTGGTCATACTCAAAATGGCAGACATTCTGGAATTCCTCCTGGACAGGCTGAAGTATAGAACATGTCCAGGAAATGTAAGATGTCTGGTCACCCTGTAATTATAGCACTATGATTCCACATTCTATGGTGTCCTGAGAGTTGTAGTTTGGTGAGACAATAGGGCTCTTGGGATGAGAATTAGAAGTACCCCTCTGGAAACTGCAAATCCCAGAATTCCATAGGTAGAACCATAGGAGTTACAGTGGAATTGTACAACTACAACTATAAATGTATACAGTAGTATGAAAAAGCCCCTAAATCCCAGTGTGCCAGTTCTAACCAATACACTACACAGCACACTTTTTTGTCAACATTCACCCAAAGAACCCTGGTGGTGCAGTGGTTAAATGCTGGTACAGTACTGCAGACATAATATTGTAAGTTCGATCCTAGAGGACAGCTCCAAGGTCCACTCAGCCTGAAGGTCGCTAAAATGAGTACCCAGCCTGTTGGGGGCAATTGGCTTGCACATTGTAAACCGCTTAGGGAGTGATAGTTCACTGATAAGCGGTATAGAAATGTACTTGCTATTGCTATATTGCTATGAAGAGTTGGCTTCTCCGCAAAGGAACAAATGGAGGTT
>NW_024804919.1:0-4936 GCF_019175285.1 Sceloporus undulatus
TCTTTTATTTGGGGGTGAGGAGAGAAGCTCTTGTAGATACTTCTACGCTAGCTGTGTGTGCATATTTTCCAGGGTGCATTTGGGATGATAAGACTATGGAGGCATGACCAAGCCAGTAAATATGGCTAAATTTACTGTGTATGTAAAAAAACCTTCAGATAAGCTGTGATTTATGGTGCATTGTTCCATAAATTCCATAGGGTTCAACAAGAAAGCAGCACTCAAAGGTGGTTTGCTGTTTTCTTTCTTTGAGGCTGTCTTTGAACTACAGAACTAATGCAGTTTGACCCAACTTTAACTGCCATAGCTCAATGCTATGGAATTCTGGGATTTGTAGATTCCCAGAGCTTTCTGAGAAGAGAAAGCTAATTATCTCACAAAACTACAGATCCTAGAATTTTATAGCATTGAGCCATGACAGTTAAAGCAGTGTCAGATTGTATTATTTCTGCAATGTAGATGCAGCCTGAATCATAGCTTACAGCACCTGCTATTCCCTGGTGATCTCCTTTCCAAGTACTAACTGGACTTTAGCCTGCTTAGCTTCCACGATAGAAGGATTTTGGCAACTTCAGAATATTTAGGCTACTATATCAATATTAAATGTAGTTATTTAATTTGCAAAAATGGTCTTTTATGCAGCATTGCTCAATAGTAAATCCAGAACAATGAGAGCCCCAGAATTTTGTGCAAGTGTAAGAAACTAAGAAGGACAATTGGGGCAGAATAAGGGTATGGAGAGTATCATTTTTGTGGTAACAGTTACGGATACACCTGTCTATCACCTCCAGTATCAGAAGCAGTATGTTTGCATATATTAGTCACTGAGGAAAGTGAAAGAGAGTAACATTGCACTCCTGTTCTGCTTGTGGATTTCCCATAAGCAATTGATCACTCTGTATGTGAATGGAATCTTAAACTAGAGAGAACCTTAGTCTAATCCAGTATGGCTCTTCTCTGTAGTCTTATACTAACTATACTTACAAGCAGCCATTTTGAGAGAAGAGAGCAGAAAGCTTAGGTGAAGCTAAGAATATTTAAAGACTAGCAAAGCTTACGTTTTGTGGGCCGAAATCATCTTCACCAAATACATCAAGTATGGTCCTTGGAAAAGAAACATTATGTGGGATTTCTAGGGGAATAGGAACACCAGTTTCTGGCCAGTCTCTCCTTCAGTTTTGAAACCAATAATTTTCATGATGGGTGCTACCTTAGATTTTTTTTAAAAAAAGGTTTTTACAAATAAATGGAAAGTTGTATTGTTGTTATATGTTTTCATGCCAACTCTGACATGGTGATTCTATGCTAGGTTCGTCTTCACAAGATTTATACAAAGAAGTTTTGCCCTGGCCTTCCTCTGAGGCTGGGAAATTATGACTTGCCCAAGGCCACTCAGGCCCAAAACAGATGGGCCAAATAAGTTATCTTCCAGTTGCTTCGAGGGCATGGCATTTAGATGACACACACACTGAAGAAGCTGGAACCCACTGTAAGGCGGGATACAGACTACCCAAAAATGGCGGTCTGCCGGCGCCTCCTTTTCCGCTGGCGGGAATCTGCAATGGATAAACTGCGTGGTTTCCCACCAGCCAAAAAAGAACCTGCAAAAGCACCAATGGCACACTCGTAATGTCACAACTGTGCCGCGACGTGTGGATGCTAAGCATCCATCGCATCAAAATGGCACCGCCCGTGTGTACAGGGTACCACCATTTTGATGTACGGAATACGTACTAGGGTTGCGGGGCATCTGTAAGCGACGCCCCGAGGCAACTCTAGCATGTATTCCTTACATGCTAAAAGGTCCATCTGTACTGGTCCTGAGAGTGGCTCAGGTGGCCTGAAGCTACCTGAAAAAGGAGTGGCAAAAAGCCACACCTGCCAGTGATCTGTTCAGGACTGCAGTGGTGGCCTGCTTTGGGAGCAGGCCATCTGGCTGATACATTCCCAGAACGATCTGGGCCAGAGCAGCCTATGGCCACTCCTTTTGGTCTGTCTGCTTTGCCTCCCCTCCAGTGGATTTCCATGGCAGAGCAGGGATTCCAACCCTCATCTCCAGAGTCAGTCCAGGGCACCACTTTGTAATGCTGTGTCTCTAAATGCAGGATAGAATCACCCATGTTATAAGCCAAGACAGCTGTATTTACTTTTGAAAATATCCCATTCTGTACTTCCTACAATTTGCGATGGAATAAAGTACATTTGGCCTTGAAAATATGTACATTTGTGGGTTTTCTGGAGGAAAAAGGGCACCAAACATCAAAAGTATCCACAATTAAAATGTGCCTGTTTGAAAAGGCACTCCAACATGAGTTAGTCACTGGAGAATGTATGCACAAGTATAAGCATTAGAAAAATGGTTGCATTTTGAACAAAAATTGCATACAAAAATTAATTCCTATGGAGGATAAGTAAAAAAAAAGTTTCAAAAGCAGTATGAAAGCAGGATAGAATAATGATGGTGGGATAACAAAAACCTAAGTATATGAGTGACAGATTTTCACATGCTTAGAAAATCATACCCCCCCCCCTTTTAAATTGCAACTCCTCATCCATTCCCTTTGACTCAGATAATGTTGTCGGATAAAAACAGATAAAACAGAATTTGGTTGTTTCTACAGATAAAAACAACCAAAACAGAAAAGAATATGTGGCTCTTTAAGTATTAGGCAAAGTTCCTTAGGGATGAATAAGCCTATTGGTGGAAAAGCAAAAATCTAAATGCTTGTTGCATGCATTGCTTCCAAACCTGTTTTAAGCAGCTGCAGAACTAATGGATTGTTTGCATGAGCCATCTGGCTGTGTGTAGTTGCTGCAGAGAAAGCATCTCTAAAGCTGGCTTCTAGCTGCTTTAGCCTGTGGTGAGCTGGCTGTGTGCCTTCATCCATTGCTGTTCAAAGGACTCAGATTTTGGCACTTCCAGTACAAAAATGCAAAGGTTAAAAAGAATATGCACCAGCAGACTTAGTGGTTAGTTGTGTCTACTGAAGCATCTTCAGAGGTGTTTCCCCCACTAAATTCAGACACTCATGAACCTGGGCAGAATGAGGCAAGTGCCTCAGGCATCAGATTTTTGTGATAGTTTGTAAAAATGAGTAAATGATAAAATCTGATACACAGTGTATGAGAGGTCCTCTCTGTCTAGAAAACTGATTTCACCACAAATTAATTTGAATGACTTCCTTCTACTGTAAATGTCAACCTCAGATTACTAGAAACCAACAAGGGACCCCATATCATCTTTAAAAACAAAAACAAAACAAGAACCAAAATTGAATTTTCAGTTTAAGAATTTCTAACAAAAATTGTACATACTACGGCTCCTCCAGCTCAGTTTTGTAGAGACAGGATACCAGAAGAATTCCAATAATGCATATTTCATACTAATTTAAAATGTTTTATAGTACATCCTGTGTGTGCTCTTTTCAAAAGTAAGCCTACTGTACTCAGTGGAGATGGTTCCTAGGCAAATGGGCTGTAATGCTGTGCACATTTACTTTGGAGTAAGCTTTCTTGAATTCATTGGAACTTATTTCTGACTGAATATGCACAGAAGTGTGTTGTAATTTGTTACATTACCTTATATTATGAGATTACTTCAGTTTATTTTGTAATGATTTCTTATAAATATCAATGATTAAGGACATGTTTTTCAAAAATAGTAGCAAATGGTCCCAGAAGGTTATTGGCTCTAGGCCTGACAGCCCCCTAACAGAATCTGTGAATAGGCAGTTCACATTGCTTGAACTTGGTGCTTTTTTGATGGAGTCAGTGCGTTCATTATAAATCAGAATTCAAAACAAACAAACAAACAAACAAACACTTGTGGATATATGCACCAGGTCAATGACATGCATTGGTGGAGTGTTTATTTTTGCTTTATTAGATAATATTTATCTAATTTATTCATGTATATTTATCTATCTTTATTAGATAGTAAAAAGACTGAAAAATAGGAATAACATTAAAATGTCAGTGTGAGTTCCTGATGAAAAGAAATAGGTTGACAGAAAGTTGTTTTAGAACTAATGGTCAGCAGCTTGGACATTGCATATATACTGATTTAGAACCAATTCTTACTCTGTTGCTGTTCCTACAGATAAAACATCTTTCTGGAATTTCCATTATAAGAGTGGGATTCCAAGAAAGCCTCTGGATCTATTCATGTGTTCAAAAAAGTGGTATCCATTTCTACAAAGGTGTCTAATGTTGTTTCACCCCTGATAGAAGTTACTTTTGTGGCTGCATGTAACACCAATAGGAAACTACACAGCAAAAATGGAGTCTTGCCATCAACATACTCTTGCCCATACACATCTGTAGGTGTTAAGGCAGTTCTCATCACCAGTATGAATCTTTTCACTTTGGCTTTCCCTTCGCCGTAAGACACTTGAAATTCTCTCACTCATTGTATTATTGTATTTTACATTGGGTTTTGTTTGAAAAGTATTGTTGTGAACCACTTTGGGATTTGTAGAAATGCAAAGCTGTATAGAAATATTTCTAATAAATACATAAATAAGATTAGCCAAGTGAGGCAGGCATAAAGACAGATGCCGGAGATATCTGTTTGATTTCCTGGCTCAGTGGGAGGTTGCATTAAGTAGCTGTAAAGAAAATGTAAGCAGGCTGGGTGGGGGGAGTGCAATGAGAGAATTCAAGCTTTTAGTAAACCTATATCTAGCAGAACTCTAGCATATAGACAGAATTGTTCCGGCTGGCACCTTGTGAACCTGCCATTGTAGCCATGGGATGCAAACATACGAATCCATTCCTTACAATAATTAGAGATCATTCCACTTTCCTTTTCAGAAGACTTTTCATGGAAATAATGAAACCTGGAAGATATTTAGAATAACCAGTGACTCGTAATTTAGAAATTAAAGTGCAGCTTCAATAAATGACATACAACAGTGCTAATAAGATTAGGAAGTGT
>NW_024804920.1:0-4935 GCF_019175285.1 Sceloporus undulatus
TCTCTCCCAGGAGCTCATTAACATTGGAGGATGTTTAGCTTTTACTTGTTGTATCAAGAACATACAGCAGATCAATGTCTTTTAAAAATGGCCACAGACCAAACCATGCTGTGCACAGGCTGAGGACACCCCAGTATTTGCTTTCTCCCACAGGGTTGCTACGATATTCCTCCATTATCATTATCATCATCATCTTTATTTATTAGTTACCTTTCTTTTTCCAAAATTAGCACTCAGGGTGCTTTACAGTTTAAAACAAACCCAATATAGCTAAAACACACAACTGAGTTTATCTTGTGTTCCTCAAATTCAGCACCGAAAAAGGTCCATTAAACAGAATTAGTCACGATATTAAACCAATTTTAAACATACTGTACAATTAAAAATAATAAAAAAGCAGTTTCATAAAGTAGCATTGAAACAAGGTCGCATCCTCCTAAAAGCCCTTTCTTTAGAAACCTTCTGTTCTACAACTAAATCAGAATTAAAATGTGTTTGCCTGCAAGCAGGAGGACAGCAAAGAGCATCATTCTGGCCTCCTCCGGAGCCTAGGAACAACCACTGAAAGGCCCTATCTTGTGTCTCCACTTGCCATGCCTCTAAAGGTGATGAGACTTGGAGAATGACCTCTAATAATAAATAAATAAATAAATAAATAAATAAATAAATAAATAAATATGTTATATCCCGCCTCATCTGTACTCAGGCAATTGGGGGACTCTCTTATCTGAGACAGACCCATTTGGGGAGATATGATCTGTCAGCCTGTACCTAAGCCATTTAGTTTTTTTTAAAAAGGCCATTTGATCAGGCGGATATACTTTTTATTTTCCATGGCTATCATAGTAAAATGTGGTCACCTTTGGTGTTGCAAATTGCTGGTCTTGTTATGGCATACTGAGGGAAAGTGCAAAGAGACGCTGGGTAAATGGATAGAACTTGCAGTGGAAGGTCGAAGTAAATGGCCTTTCTGGTTTCCTGCAGCACCACCTATAGCTTTATTGCTGTGCATGGATGTATTCATGAGGCTTATAAATGCTTCTGAAGCAAGGGACTATAATCTATGGAACACGTGCTAAAATAAAATCTTAGTCATAAAGATGTTGCAAGATGCCTTACCCGTCCCTTTTTATTACTGTTATTATTATTATTACACTCAAATAGATTGCCACAGCTGTCTCTCTGGGAAGGAAAAAAATCCTCATGGTTATGCAGGAAGAAGACATCTATCTTTTATCAGTATAAACAGGCAGCATGCCTGTTTTCATAGCTCTGCAAGAAGCCATGCAAATCCAGTTTGCATATGCAGTGTTTTCTTTCTCTGCAATTGCAGATCACCCACTTTTTTTCTTTATGTAAATCATAGTCAGTAAATTACAGAAAACAGGTCCCTGGTTTGCCGACGGTAAAGATCAAGGAATTGATTATGATGACCTTGTATTTTAATCAATCATAAATAAGGAACGCGGTCTGGAGTACTTGGATTTTTTCATTTTATTGTTACAATTCTGTCAGATCAGCTAGGCTTAAAGATTGTGATTGATTTCATAACTGAGTAGAGGTTTGAATCTGGACCTCTTGAATCCTAGTCAGGTCTTCTAAGCATTAACCTCACCCTGTCCCTCTGTTTTGGTTAAGTCAAATATGGATTTTTACATGTGTTTTCCAAGGTTCTTGTACATAGAAATGATGGAATAAATGTGACAAGTTCTTTCTATCTGTCCATTATTCCTACATATAAAATTTAAGACAAATACGGAAAATGAGAGCAACTATTTTTGGTATCTTTCATAGTAGCTAAACTTTCCAGCTTCTTGATCAGTATCTAAGCTGAGAAATGAACATTTGCTTATGGACTGTAGGACTGTTTGAAGAATGGTCAGTTTCCTTTCTTCCTGTTTCTTTTATGCACTTTCCTCTGCAGAAAGACTCTACTGAATAATGCATTGGGTTGTTCTATATATATAATGGCCTTATCTGTACAACATAATTAACTATTTACTACGGTTTATCTTATAATTCTTTGCTGGGCAACAACAGATAGCACAAGTCAGACTCCTTTTGCTTTAAATTATGTATACAAGAAATAACAAGGTGATCATATGTTGGATGAAAAATATGTTTCTTGTTATACAAAACGTATTTATACAAAATATGTTTCTAGTTATACCAGATCCATTTTTATCCCTAAGTCCTGTTCTTCTCTTTCATAAAGAGGTTGATGTCATGTTTCTTTGATTTTAAACGTCACCTAAGCAAATTGGACATTTTAGACTCTAGAATCATGTTTTGTTGCAGAATTCACAGAAAACTGGACCTTCAAGGTAGATCTGAACATTTATAAATAATATCCATGAATTTAATCCACCTGCCATGTACAATTAAAAAAAAATACAAGCAAAAACAGCAAAAGTAAAAAAAAAATATCCCAACAAATCTGCATTTGTGTTGGTCACATTATTTTATTTTGTAAAAAGGCAGGACTGCCAGCTTGTTGTTGCTTTTCTTATTGCCTTCAAGTTGACTCCAAGCTATGTTGACCCTATTGTAGAATTTTAAAAGGTATATTGAGAGAAGGTTTGTCGTTGCCTTTCTTTTTGGCTGGGAGAGTATGACTTGCTCAAGGATGCCCAGTAGGCTTTCATGGCTCAGCAGAGATCCAAACTCCATTTAGTATAGACTTCACAACTCAGTCCTACGTCAACAAGCAAGGCATGTTGACTCTTACCCCTACCATGCTAGCAGCTACTTAGATACTCCACATGATGTGAAAATACGTTTTCTGGCTCTGGGTGTTTGGACATTGTGGAACATCCTTGATTCTGCACCTACCAAACTATTGCCAGTATCTATTCTGGTGTTTCCCCCTTTGTTGAGACATCTTTATTTGTCTATGGCAAAGATCTGGATTTCTTGAGTTTAACTGATCAGTAAAATTGTCGTTGTCCATATAATTTTATATGGCCAATTTTATTTTAAAATGCACCTTTATCTGATAAATATCTTTAATATGGTCTCGATATAGTTTGAATTTATTTTATTCATTAATTTAATTTGTCAGGATGCTAAATTAAGGCAATAAAATTAATTAAGACAATAAAATTAATTTATTAAATAGCATGTATAGAAGTAAACCTGTTAAGCTGAGAGCCTGTACAGACAGGTCAGAATAAAGCTGCTTCAGGTCACTTTGGAGGTGTGCTGTTTAAAATGAAGCATGCGTCATAAGAGGCCAGAAGCTGCACCAAAGCCACACGCCAGTCCTAAGGACTGGAACGCAGCTTTGGCACAGCTTATGGCCTTTTAAGATGTGTGTATCATTTAAACAGCATACCTCCAAAGTGACCCAAACAGCTTTATTTTGGCCTATTAACCAGTGCCTTGGGATTAGTGCCAAGTTGATCAGAATTCCACAAATATGGGAGCCTGGTCAGCACTGACAACACACATAGAAACACACACTTTGCGACTGCCACCACTCAAGCAGGGCCATTCAGAAGAGAGGAGATTGTGACGAGAGGAGAGTGCTACCATCCTTATAGGTCAGGTGTGGCTAACACTGGCCCATCAATCAAAAGGTGAATGAGAGCTCTTGATGGATGGAAATTCTGGCTTTCACAATATTTTGGAAGTCAAAAATCTTGTGAGGCATGAGAATCACTTGGTTCACAGAGCTCAGTCTCATTGCTGCTGGGTTGTGTAACTATGAACCTGGGGAATATTAATTTTAGCTCAAGCAGTGGGCTGAGTTACAGGCAGCCCTGGGATCTTACCAATGTTTACGGAGATACTGGGATAAAGGTTTGCAGAGGCAAGACTCTTCAATCAATTGTACTTTATTAAAGGGAGTACATCAAATACACACACGTGCACACGCATGAGAGCTAGGAAATGAAGAGGTGAAATCAGGATCAAGAGGCTTCACTGACACTGATAATTACCATCAAAGTGGTTGCTTCTTGAAGATGAAGTCCGATAGTGGGACCTGGGGCGCTTGGAGTGTGGCAGTGGCGGATCAAAACTAGTGGGATTCAGAGTGATGTGGAGTCAACCTGAAGTCCAAACTAACCCAATGAACAAAGGAAATTGGGGATCTTTTATAAGGAAAATCCAGCCTGGGGCAAAGACCAGGTGTCCTACATCCAAGAGTCCAAATCTGCGCAGGAATGGCCACTCGAGATGGAGGTCTGTGAGGTGTAAATTGGGAGTGTAAATCAGGCGCTCTTTCTGAGTGACAGGCATCCTGTTGTAAATCACCTAGCTTTCCTGAGATGTGATGGTGAATCTCCTCTTATCGCAACTCCCAAGCTGCCTATGTAGTCTCTTTACCTTTTCATCGAGGGTACATTTGCGGTCATGGTGGGGCAAACCTCACCACATTTTATATCAAAATAGAAGACTTTGGGCTTCTCGTAACAGTTGGCACCCAGCCAACCCACTACCTCCTGGAGTATGACAGTTCCCCCAGGCATGTGGTGGCCAGGCTGATGATGGCCACAAAGGATTTCTTTTTTGTTACATGTAACAAATGTAACATTTGTTAGTAAAATGTGATGTGGAGGATTGATTTGGTCTAAGATTCTGGAGACCAGGATTAGATTCCTAGTTTGGCCATAAAGCCCACTGGGTGACCTTCGAGAAGTCACATGCGTTCAGTCTCAGGGGAAGGCAATGGCAAACCTTCTCTGAACAAATATTGCCAAGAAAACCCCATGATAGGTTTGCCTTAGGGTCACCATAAGTCGGAAACAACTTTAAGGCACACTCACCATCACAAATTATTAGTGAAATAGTTGGCATCTTTTGGAGGGGAAAAATGCCTTTAGCTCTGGAAATGTACAAATAAGATAATTTCTTAATTTGTTATTCCGTCCAATTGCCACAACTCGCTCACATACTTAATGAAGTCAGCAATACTAATTAAGAGCTGTGGGT
>NW_024804921.1:0-4935 GCF_019175285.1 Sceloporus undulatus
TTTTATTTCTCTTACTGTATGTCCCATGTTGCTTTTTCCTTAACAATCCCCTCCGAAATAAAATATTGTATGTGACTTACATTGTCATTCCAACCATTTGTGTCAACCTTTCATGTTTCTCTACTGTTAGTGCTTTTGTAAACAAATCTGCAATGTTATATTGTGTCTCTATGTACCTCAATTCTATTTCACCTTTTTGAACCATGTCTCTCACATTTTGGTACCTTACACCCACATATTTGGTTCTGTTTTTCAAACTTTCTGTTTCAGCCATTGCTATACAAGATTGCGAATCTTCTTGAATTTCAACAGGAACTCTAAATTTTTCATTCAGGTCAATTAGCAATTGTTCAATCCACTGTACCTCGTTGACTATCTCGTTCAGTGCTGCAAATTCTGATTCAGAAGTACTTAGCGCTACGTTTGTCTGTTTTCTGCTTCTCCAAATTATGGGACTCTCACTGTACTTGATTATCATTCCTGTCACTGACTTCTTGTCTCCCAATTCTGATGCGAATGAACTATCTACAAAACAATCTAGATCTGCGTTGCTGCTTCTTATGATCAACCTTTTGTCTAGTGTTCCTTTCAAGTATCTTAACAAATGTTTCACAGCTGTCCAATCCTCAACCTTAGGATTGTTAACTCTTCTAGACAAAGTGTTCACTGCAAACGAAATGTCTGGTCTAGTGTGGCATGAAATAAACTGAAGTGATCCTATGATGCTCCTAAAGAATGTCTTGTCCTCAAAATCTCTGGTTGTTGGTTCTGAAATGAAACCTGTTGTCATTGGAGCTTTTACTATCTTAGCACTCTGTAGTCCACACTTTTCTATCAAATTCTCAATCTTTTTCCTCTGACTCAATAAACAATGTCCATCTTGTGTCCACTCAACATTAATTCCTAAATATGACTTCAACAAACCTAAGTCCTTTAAAACAAACTTTTCTGATAATTCTCTCTTTACTGACTCAATTTCCTGTTCTGACTTTGCTGCCACGCACAAGTCATCAACATAAATCACAAGCACTATGTCTCCTTTTGTATAAACACAAGCATCTGCCACGCTTCTCTTGTAACCTAATTTCTCTAGCTCATCATTAATACACAAATTCCAAGCTCTAGCACTTTGTTTCAAACCATACAATGCCTTCTTTAATCTATAGACTTTCTGACTTTCATTCTCTTCAAACCCTTGTGGTTGTTCCATGAAAATTTCTTCTTCCAAGTTTGCATTTAAGTAAGCCGTTTCAAAATCAAAATGCTCCACTATCAAATTCCTTCTTGCTGCTACAGCTAACACCATTCTCAAACTTTCTGGCTTTGCTGTTGGAGAATATGTCTTGTCATAATTCTCATGCTGTTGTTGTGCAAAACCCTTAGCTACTAGTCTAGCTTTGTATTTTATGCTTCCATCAGGCATTTCCTTTCTTTTATAAACCCATTTGCAACCTATTACTGGCTTTTTCTTAGGCCTATCCACAATCTCAAACACATTTTTATTCACCAAACAACTAAACTCATTTTCCATTGCATCACACCATCTTTCCTGTTCTTCCCTGGAAAAGGTTTCCAACTGTTCAAAACTTTCAGGCTCTTCTATAACTGTACAAGCTCTAGCCTGTGTCACAACAAACCTATCTGGTGACTTTCTAACTCTGTGACTACGCCTGGGTATGAATTCTGTCGTTCTGCCTCTTTCCTCATCACTGTTTGCACTTGAAGATGTTGTCTTCCTGCTAAACCTCTTGTCTTCTGTCATCCTAGTGGTCACTGGTCTTGTTTGTGTCTCCCCATCTGAGGTACTACCACTACTGCTAGTTGAGGCTTCTGGTTTGACTGAAACCCCTCCGTTTCCTGAAGTTGGTTCAGTCTGCGCTTGCTGCTCACTTGAGCTACCTAATCTCAAAAACACTTCTTTGTTTCCTTGCAGCTTGTCCCAGCCAGCATGTCTCTCAAAATTTGCAGACCTGGAGTACTGTATCTCTTTTCCTCTCATTAGGAATTTGTAACTGTTCCCTGAATATCCTAGGAACATCAGCCTTTTGCTTTTGGGCTTTCCTTTTCTCCTGAAACAGGCAGGTATGTACACATGTGCAAATTGACCAAACACTCTTAAATACTTGAAATTTGGCACTCTCCCATACAAAACTCTGTAGGGAATGTCATCAATCTCAGAATGGTACATCCTATTACTTATATGTATGGCATTCAGGGTTGATTCACCCCAGAAACTTTCTCCAACTCCTGCATCTGCCATCATGCAAGCAGAAATCCTTTTTATGTCTTGGATTCTTCTCTCTGCTAAACCATCCTCACTTGGGCAAGCAGGATTTGTGGTCTCATGCCTTATCCCCACTTTCTGGAACCAATTGTACAGCTAGTTGTTTACAAATTCTCCACCTCTATCTGTAACAATTGTCCCAACTCTGCTATCAAACCTTCTCTCAATCATCCTTACCCATGCTTTTAAACTTTGCCCAGCTTCTGACTTATTTTTCAATATTCTTACATATGCAAATCTTGAAAATCTATCAACAATAGCCAGGAAATATTTGCTTCCCCCTAATGACAAACAATTAGCTTGGGCTACATCAGCATGCACATATTGAAATGGTCTCTGAGTAATCCTTTTTTACTTCTTTGCAACTGGATACGCTCTGACCTTCACTTGGTTACATACAGTACAGTCTAAATGATTTTTACATTCTGCTACTTTCAAATCTGGACACATGCTTATTAAATTCTTTAAACTCTTGAAACTTGCATGGCCAAATTTCCTATGGAGCTCATGTATGCAGTCTTTGTGCAAGGGAACATTATCTATAGTATTTGCATTCTCTACTTTGTACTTGTCAACATTTTCTTCCAGAAAATAAAGCTTATCTTGTTTTAAGCCTATGCCACGCAGTTCCCCATTTAAAGTTATTTTACACAAGTTCTTCTCAAAAGTGACTATGTAGTCTCTGTCTGATAATCTACTCACTGATAACAAATTGTTTTCCAATTCTCTCACATGCAAAACATCACTAAAGTTTTCTTTTAGCCCTGGAATATAAACTGTTCCCATTTGATTTACTGTGGTGAGCTCACTCCCGTTTGCTAAGACCACTGCATTTACATTAGATTGCTTCTTATCATTAATTAAGTTAATATCATTACACATAGATGACGAAGCACCAGAATCTACAAGCCATTTAGAGTTTGCTTTCTGCCTTTCCTTAATCATAGTTGCAAACCCCTTATTATTACTCTTATTGTCCTTCAAAAATGGCGTCTTGAACTGCTTCTCACTGTGGCCGTGCCATCTGCTATCTTGCTTGCTTCTATCAGCAACCAATTGTTTACAGTTTCTCTGCAAATGCCCAATCCTTTTGCAGTAGAAACATTTCCTCTGCTCCCTCGAAGAAGCTGCTTGGTCCAGCCCACGCACATCAGGCTTGGCTTGTTCACTCGGCACACTCTTGGAAATTGGAGCATCTTCCCTCTCAGACAGTCTCCTCTGGTTCTCTTCCAGAATCCTGGCCACAATCAAATCTTTCGTCAGCTCTCGTGCTGGTAAGTTCTGCAGGGCATCAGTAATGTTGTTCCAAGAAGAATCTAGAGATTCTAACAATATGTAGCATTGCTGCTCTCTGCTTATTTCCACTCCTCTTAATTCAGCCTGCACAAACAAGTTTTGCATTGTCTTTAAATGTTCAATCACACACTGCCCCTTTGCCATCTTCTGTCTGTAAATTCTTTTAGACCATAACATTTTAGCAAAGGCAGTTGAAGGAGTGAGTAGCCTTTGAAGTGTTTCCCAAACATCTCTCGCCGTCTCCTTATCTCTCACGTCATTAATCAAGTCTTCTTCTATCATTAAGTAAATACAGGCTTTCGCTTTGCTATCTCTCTCTTTCGCGGCTGCATTTGCTGCGGCTGGCAAACCGGCTTCAACTGTTGCCCACAAGCCTTCCTTCACAAGTAACGATTGGGCATAAATCTTCCAGGTGGGGTAATTGGAACTGTTTAACTTGCTAAACTTCAAGATTTCCATCTTAACTTGTGCAGTGACTCAATTGACACAGTCCTTCTGAGTATGCACAGCTGATCCCTTTCGGCTTAATCAAAACACTGGAGGAGTTACTCACGGAGCTTATCAGTGCAGCGCAAACAACTTGCTCTGATCTGTCTTCCACTCTCTGGAACTTTCAGCTTCTGTGGATGATGGGTGCTGCAGTATCTGGGCCCATAACCCTTGTCAGGGATGATGGGAATTGTGGCTCTTCACCTGGCCTGGAACTCACCACCTGGTTGTGCACCATGCTGACCAGTTTTGGCCAGTTGTTATATCTTTGTAAGAGTTGCAGAGAACAGGCTGAAGACCCCGACAAACTCTCCAAGCCTTCTCACTCTTGCTTCCACAGAAGTCTTCACCCTTCTTCACCAGGGTCCTGCTGGTTCTTGTAGCTTCACCCAAGACACCAGACAACTCAGTAGTCTTATATAAAAGATCTACTTTATTCTACTATATACACAGCTCCAAACAATACTCAACTCCTCACTCTACAATCCACTACTACTATCCACTCTACTACCCACAACTACAGCCCACAAAATGCACTGGGATCTATAGTCATTATTATAGCCATATCATGGCACCACCTACTGTTTTCTGTTTCCACCCAGTAGGCGTGTACAACATTCTCATTGGTTCTCCTTGTTCATCCCACAATTAATGATTTCATCATCTCAGCCTTGACCACTTAACAATTGTCAGGTGTGTCCAATTATCCACTATGCATTTCTTGTCCTTGGCATTCAGGACCTGTTAATTGCTTTACCATTCACACCTGTGTGGTTCTCAATTGGCTTCTGCTGAGTCATTCTGACTCTCACATACAAGTTTTATTTCTCTTACTGTATGTCCCATGTTGCTTTTTCCTTAACAAT
>NW_024804922.1:0-4935 GCF_019175285.1 Sceloporus undulatus
TGTTAGGGATGATGGGAGTTGCAGCTCTACTCCTGGCTTTCACTCTCACCACCCTGGTCAGCGGAAGAACAACCAGTTTGACCAGTAGCTCTGAGAATTGGCTGAAGATGTCTTCCAATCTTCTCTGCAGTCTGCTGGTTCTTGTTCAGCTCTCAAGACACCAGTCAACACAGTAGTCTTCTTATATAAAAGATCTACTTTTATTCTAATATATACACTATGCACAAAACAATTCACTACTCACAAAACTCACACTACTATACTCCTCAATATCCACACTACTATACTCCTCTATACCCACAAAAAGTATTGCCATACATTATTGCTTATATAGACATTTGTCTCTCTATTCATTATACAGTTGCCACCTCCTGGGCGTGTACATACATTATGATTGACATACCATACTTGGCTCAATCTAGCCCTCACATTGCATCATACATTCCTGTCCACTCAATGACTCTCAGGTGATATCAATTTGCTTCTTTTCACTTTGTCATTGCCTCATATGTCCTTGGCTTTCAGGACTCTCTAATTACATTACTTACAACACCTGTGTGACAATTCAATAACTTTTGCTGTGTCATGTTACTTTCAAATACATTCATATACATATTATATTTCTTGTGACTATATATCCCATGTGGCTTTTTCCTGACAATCCCCTCCGAAATAGAATATTGTATGTGAATTATATTGTCATTCCAATCAACTGAGACAATCTCTCGTGTTTTTCAACTGTTAAAGCCTTTGTAAAAATGTCTGCTATGTTGTGTTGTGTCTCTATGTACTTTAACTCTATTTCTCCTTTCTGGACCATTTCTCTTACGTTCTGGTATCTTACACCTACGTACTTCGTTCTGTTTTTCAGACTTTCTGTTTCTGCCATTGCTATACAGGATTGCGAATCTTCATGAATTTCTACAGGAATTTTAAAGCTTTCATTCAAATCAATCAATAATTGTTCAATCCACTGTACCTCATTTGTGATTTCATTCAAAGCTGCGAACTCGGCCTCACTACTGCTCAATGCTACGTTTGTCTGTTTTCTACTTCTCCACACAATGGGACTTTCGCTGTATCTTATAATCATTCCAGACACTGACTTTTTGTCTCCTGATTCCGAAGCAAATGAACTATCTACATAACATTCCAAATCAGCATTGCTTTTTCTAATTATCAACCTCTTGTCTATGGTTCCTTTCAGATACCTAATCAAATGTTTCACTGCTGTCCAATCCTCAATTCTCGGGTCGTTCACTCTTCTTGCCAAAACATGAACCGGGTACGAGATGTCTGGTCTGGTATGGCTAGAAATAAACTGTAAAGATCCAATAACACTTCTAAACAATCTTTTATCCTCAAAAGCTCTTGTAACTTCCTCTGACACAAAACTTGTAGTCATCGGAGTTTTCACAACCTTTGCACTCTGTAAACCACATTTCTCAATTAACCTTTCAATTCTCTTGCTTTGATTCAGCAAACAATGCCCTTCTTCAGTCCATTCTACATTTATCCCTAAATAAGACTTCAACATACCTAAATCTTTCAACACAAATTTCTTTGACAATTCATTTTTCACCAACTCAATTTCTTTCTTTGATTTGGCTGCAACGCACAAATCGTCCACATAGATCAACAAAATTACATCTTTCGTGTATACACAAGCATCTGCAACACTTCTCTTGTAACCTAACTTCTCCAATTCATCATTGATGCATAAATTCCAAGCTCTTGCACTTTGCTTGAGACCGTACAATGCTTTCTTCAACCTGTATACATTCTGACTACCACCTACTTCAAAACCTTGAGGTTGCTCCATGAAAATCTCTTCTTCTAAATTGGCATTTAAATAAGCCGTCTCAAAATCAAAATGCTCTACTACCAGATCTCTCTTTCCTGCAATTGCTAATACCATTCTTAAACTCTCTGCTTTTGCGGTTGGAGAAAAAGTTTTGTCATAATTTTCAAACTGTTCCTGTGAAAAGCCTTTTGCTACCAACCTTGCCTTATATTTCACACTACCATCAGGCATGTCTTTCCTTTTATAAACCCACTTGCAACCAATGACTTTTCTATCCTTGGGTCTTTCTACTATTTCAAAAACATCTTTCCTTTCTAAGCAATCAAATTCACACTCCATTGCTTCACACCATTTCTCCTGTTCCTCTCTAGGAAAATTTTCTATCTCAGCAAAACTTTCTGGTTCTTCAAAAACTAAACAAGCTTTTGCATTGGTCACCACAAATCTGTCAGGAGATTTTCTAGTTCTTTGACTACGTCTAGGTACTAACTCTGTTGTTCTGCCTCTCTCTTCCTCATCTCTGTCTACACTGGAAGTTGTGGCTTTCTTACTGAATCTCTTGTCCTCTGTCATGCGTGTGGTTTTTGGTCTGGACATTTCACTATCTGAGGAACTATCACTGCTACTCGTGGATGGTTCTTCTGGTTTTACTATAACCCCTCCATTTCCTGGAGATGCTTGGCTTTGGGTCTGAGTCTCTGCCTCACTTGAGTTGCCTAACTTCACAAACACTTCCTTATTTGCATGGAGTTTTTCCCAACCAGCATATCTTTCAAAATTGGCAGATCTTGAATGTCTCACTTCTTTTCCTCCCAAATAGAATTTGTAACTGTTTCCAGAATACCCCAAAAACATCATTCTTCTACTCTTGGGTTCACCTTTGTTTCTAAAGCATGCAGGTGTGTACACATATGCATATTGACCAAAGATTCTTAGGTATTTAAAATTAGGAATTCTACCATATAGGACTCTATAAGGAATATCATCTATTACTGAATGATAGAGTCTATTGGTAATGTGTACTGCTATCAAAACAGCTTCACCCCAAAAATTATCACTTACACCCGCGTCAGCCATCATACAAGAAGTTAACTTTTTGATTTCTTGAATCTTTCTCTCTGCAAGCCCATCCTCACTAGGACATGCAGGATTTGTTGTGTGGTGTGTTATGCCAACCTTTTGGAACCAATAAAACAATTCATTAGATAAAAATTCTCCGCCTCTATCAGTTATAATTGTGTCTACTCTGAAATCAAATTTTCTTTCAACCATTCTTATCCAAGATTTTAAGCTTTGCCCAGCGTCTGACTTATTTTTCAGTATTCTGACAAATGTAAATCTAGTGTATCTGTCCACAATTACCAAATAATACTTGCATCCTCCTATAGATAAACAGCTTGCTTGGGCAACGTCAGCATGTACAAATTCAAAAGGTCTTCGTGCAATTCTTTTTGTCTTTTTTGCTACAGGATATGACTTAATTTTCACTTGACTACAAATGGTACAATCCAAATGATTTTTACAGTCTGCCACTCTCAGATCAGGGCACATACTGATTAGGTTCTTTAAGCATTTAAAGCTTGCATGGCCAAATTTTCTATGTAACTCATGTATACAATCCTTGTGTAACGGAACATTATCAACATTGTTTACATTTTCTAATTTGTAATTATCAAGACTTTCCTCTAGGAAATAAAGCTTATCTTTCTTTAGCCCTATTCCGCAAAGCTCACCATTTAACTTTATCTTGCAAAAATTCTTTTCAAAAATTACAGTGTAGTCCTGGTCTGTTAATCTACTGACTGATAATAAATTGTTTTCCAACTCTCTCACATGTAGCACATTATTAAACTCTTGTTTTAACCCCGGAATATAAACAGATCCCATTTCTTTAACTGAACTTACTTCATTGCCATTAGCTAGAATTACTGCATTAATATTGGCAGACTTCCTATTTTCAATTAACTCAATGTCATTACACATATTACTAGTTGCACCAGAATCTATTAACCATTTAGAATCTTTTCTATGTTTCTCTTTTATCATTGTGGCACGTTCCTTCTTGTTGTAACTGCCCCTGAAAAATGTCGGCTTGTTCTGTCTGTGTTGTTGAAAGTTCCGCGACTGCAGTCTGTTATCTCTCTGTCTGTACTGGTCAGCAGCCAATTGTTGACAGTTTCTTTGCAAATGTCCTGCCTTTCCACAGTGGTAACAACGTCGTTTTTCTCTCGCGGGAGCTGCTGCTTGGTGTTCTCTTAACTCAGGAGCCTGGTGCATTCTTGGTGCTGATTTCTGTGAGTCTTCTTTTTCAGACACTCTTCTCTGATTTTCCTCCAAAATTCTTGCTACTATTAAGTCTCTGCTTAGTTCAGCCTCAGGCAGATTCTGAAGACTGTTAGTGATGGAGTCCCATGAACTGTCTAAAGACTCTAATAGGATGTAACATTGCTGTTCTTTGCTTATTTGGACACCTCTTAATTCTGCCTCCACAAACAGGTTTTGCATTTTCTTTAAATGTTCAATTACACACTGTCCCTTAGTCATCTTTTGTCTATAGATTCTTTTAGACCAAAGCATTTTGGCAAAAGCTGTAGTTGGAGTATGTAGCCTTTCAAGAGTCTCCCAAACTTCTTTTGCGGAGCCCTTATCTCTCACATCGTTTATCATGTCCTCCTCGAGCATCAAATACAAGCATGCTTTTGCCTTGCTATCTCTTTCTTTGGCGGCTGCATTTGCATCGGCTGCTAGCCCCGTCTCGACTGTAGCCCATAAACCTTCTTTAATCAGTAGTGACTGTGCATAAACTTTCCAGGTGGAGTAATTGTGGGAGTTTAACTTGCTAAACTTCAACACTTCCATCTTATCTTGTGCAGTGACTCAATTTGGCAAAGTCCTTCCTGAGTTTGCACAGCTGCCTTGTCTCGGGCTTTTCCAAAACACAAAACACTTCACTCATGAGCTTACCAGTGCAGCGTACACAGCTTGCTCTGATCGGTCGTCCACAAAACTTTCTTTCTCTTCCAGGAAAGTTCAGCTTCTGTGGATGCTGGGTGTTCCAGTAACTGGCTCTGGGCCCATAACCCTTGTTAGGGATGATGGGAGTTGCAGCTCTACTCCTGGCTTTCACTCTC
>NW_024804923.1:0-4934 GCF_019175285.1 Sceloporus undulatus
AAATAGTTGCTCTTGAGAAGACGTAGGCCCCGCCCTAGGGGCGTTGCCCGCATTCTCCACCAATGTGGGCGGGGCCGGCGCTGCGGGTTGCATGTTGGGAGTTGTAGTAACTTGGGATAGTCTCCTGGGAAGGGCAACAAACTTACTGGAGGCTGTAGTTGCTGCAACTAGAGTGATCTTTAATACAACGAGTGAGTTACAAAGTTAACGTGCAAGCCCGAAACAGTCTTTCCTTAACTATTTACAGAGTCTTAGCCCGTCAATGTCCCAAAGGCTTCATTCTTCAGTGAAGCAAAAAGGGGCCTAGGAACTTCGGGGTCTCCCGCCCGAGTGCTTCTCCAAAGGTTCTCGGTCGGCCTTCTCCCAGGTTTCGGGTTCGGGTCCCTGCTCCCAACGTCCACCTTTGCTATCCCACCACTCTTCCACTAAGATAGGCGGGTTTACTTTTCCCCACCCGTCCTCCTCCTGAAACGGGAACTCGCCTTCTTCTCGGGGGTCCCGTAATTGAACCGCCTCATGAGGGCCAAGGGGGCGAGGGTTGCCCCGGCCCTGTAAGGACACTGGTCTCCCCACCCTTCGGGGACTGTGGACCACGCTACCTTTCCCTCGGCCGATCGCCTCCCCGCGTCCCCCTCTTCCGCGTCTCCTTCCTCCCGCGCACACCTGTCCCTCTCCTTTTATCTCCCCTCCTGGCCCCGCCTCTCTTCTGTCCTCCTCCTGAGTAGTACCCTCCTGAATCCTTTCCACCTGATCGCTCCCTCCCTCTCCAACTCCTTCTTCCTCAGCCTTCACTTCCCTACATAACCCCCCGGCCAAGAGAGTTGGTGATGGTGGAGCGGTCCAGGTGGCCTGTCGGGGAAAAAAATCAGCGTTAGCATGCAACAAGCCTTGCCTATGGTGTATTGTAAACGCATATGGTTGCAACGCCATATACCATCGAGTTATCCACGGGTTTGTATCTTTCATTGAGGCCAGCCAGGTTAATGGCGCATGATCCGTAACTAGCTGAAAAGGCGCTCCCCACAAGTAGTATTTCAATTCAGTAATGGCCCATTTAATGGCCAACGCCTCCCTTTCAATTGCTGCATATTTTTTTCCCGCTTCTTTCAGTTTCCTACTAAGGAACAACACAGGGTGTTCCCCGTCCTCCCACACTTGTGAGAGGACCGCCCCTAACCCCACTTCAGAAGCATCCGTCTGTAATACAAATGGTTTTGAAAAATCCGGGGCCCTTATTACGGGAAAACTATACAAATGTGCCTTGAGGGTATCCAGAGCCAATTGTTCCTCCCTACCCCATCGCACTCTCCTAGGTTGCCCTTTCTTTGTCAGGTTCGTCAAGGGGCAAGCGATATGCGCAAAATGTGGTATAAACCGCCTATAATAACCTGCCAGACCCAGAAATTGTCTCACTTGTTTTTTGGTTTGAGGAATGCCCCAGTCTTGTATTTTAACTACTTTGTCTAATAAAGGTTTTATTAAGCCTTGGCCTACTGAGTGCCCCAAATATTTCACTTGTTTGCATGCAATGGCACACTTTTTGGGATTAACTGTGAGTCCCGCCTTCCTCAAGGCTACCAATACCTGTGTTAAGTGCTGCAGGTGCTCCTCCCATGAGTTACTATAGATGATGATATCATCTATGTAAGCAGCAGCAAAGTCTGACAAGTCTTTCAAGATTATGTCCATGGCCCTCTGGAAAGTAGCCGCGGCCCCATGTAACCCAAAGGGCATACGTGTAAATTGAAATAAACCTTTCGGGGTTGCAAAAGCTGTTTTCTCTTTATCTTCCGGTCTCAATTTAATTTGCCAATAGCCTTTAGTCAGGTCAATGGAAGACAAGTATTTCGCCTGTCCCAATCTTTCTAGTAAATTAACCGTGCCCGGCATAGGGTAGGCATCGAACTTGGAAATTTTATTAACCTGTCGAAAATCTATGCAAAACCTGACCGTTCCATCCGGTTTTGGAACCATGACAGGTAGACTCCTCCATGGGCTCCTAGAAGGTTCAATCACCCCCAAGGCGAGCATGGTTTCTACCTCCTTGTTTATGGCCTCCTGCACTCTCCAGGGCCAAGGTCTAATGGGCAATCTCACTATTACTTTAGGGTCGGTCTGAATAGCATGCAGAATAACCCCTGTACACCCCGGTCTCCCCTGGAACACGTCCTCAAACTGCCTTTGTAAAGTCCTCACCTGTTTTTCCTGTGGTTCGGTAAGGGGAGACATAATGGGCACCTCTCCTGTCTCCAAAAACTCCTCGGTCTGAGGCCCTATCATCCACTCCTCCTCCTCGGGGTCACTAGTCACCTCTGTACAAAGAGCCTCTCGCACCTTCCAGGCCTTTAAAAGATTAATGTGGAAAATTTGTTTGCGGGAGGGGTTCTCCCCCACTTGAACCTCATAGTCTACTGGTCCCACTCTTCTCACCACCTCAAAAGGACCCTGCCACTGGGCAAACAGTTTGGCTTTCTGCGTTGGCAACAAAACTAGGACTCTCTGTCCCACTTGCAATTCCCTTTCCTTTACCCGTCTATCGTACCAGTTCTTCTGTTCCTCCTGAGCTCGATTCAAGTTGTCCTTTGCTATTTGCCCAATTTCCCTGAGTCTTTGTCTCATTTGCAGGACAAATTGTAATTCTGACCGTGAGTTTGACACCTCTTCCTCCCATCCTTCCTTGACAATATCCAGTATTCCCCGGGGCCTTCTTCCATAAATCAATTCAAACGGGGAGAACCCTAAGGAAGACTGGGGAACTTCTCTAAAGGCAAAGAGCAGCGGCTCTATCAATTGAGGCCATTGTTTAGGATGGTCCCCTATAAACTTTCTAAGCATGGTCTTCAGGGTCCTATTAAATCTCTCGACCATCCCATTCGCTTGGGGGTGGTAAACTGATGTCTTAAAGGGTTTAACCTTGAGCATCTTCCACATCTGGGCTAGGGTTTGGTTCATAAAGTTGGACCCTTGATCTGTTAAAATTTCCCTGGGGAATCCTACCCTGGAAAAGAGCTTAATCAATTCCTGGGCCACCCTGGTCGCATGGATCGTTCTTAAGGGAATAGCTTCCGGGTACCGGGTAGCGCAATCCACCACCACCAAAAGGTATCGATACCCGCCCGCTGCTGCCTCTAGAGGCCCGACGATGTCCATAGCGATCCTGGAAAATGGTTCTTCCACAATCGGGAGGGGTATCAGTTTTCCACCCGGAGCCCCTCTTCCCTGCACCAGCTGGCACTGTGGACAAGACTGACAAAAGGCCTTAACTTCCGCAAAAACCCCCGGCCAATAAAACCTTTGTATCTGTACTGTCTTATCCACCCCCAAATGCCCAGCCATGGGTATCTCATGAGCCAACCTCAACACCACGTGCCTAAGAGCCCTGGGAACTATCAGCTGCTCTTCCGGAGTTCCCGGTCCTCCTTCTGGGGGGACCCGATATAACAAGTCACCTCTCATAACAAAGCGAGGCCTCTGCTCCCCCGCCTCTGTTTGAGCTTGCCTTAGCGCCTCCTGAAGTCCTTCGTCATCTTGCTGCCAAGCAGCCACTTGGGCCCTCTTGACGCCTCCCAAATCTAATTCCACTGCTGCTGTTACCTCCCCCGCCAAAACCTCCGAATCTCTTAAAAGCCTCTTCCAACCCGGCCAGTCACGTCCTAGCAGCGCCTCCCTTTTTAACGTCGGGACCACTCCTACCTTTAATTTTCTCGATATACCCTCCACCTCTACCAGGGCCCAAACAACATTATACGCCTTCAAGTCCCCATGGACGCACCTAACATTCACCTTATGGATCGGGTGGCCTCCCGGGACCTCCCTTACTAAAGTTTGACTACAACCCGAGTCCACTAAAGCTTGTACCTCCCGCCCATTCACTCTAATGCCCAGAACTCTCCCTTTCCAGTCATCCTTACTTACTTGAGCTGCCTCCCAAGTATCGCCCCAGGAGCACTCCATCACCGGGCAGTCTCGTCGAACATGTCCTTCCATCCCGCAGGAATAACACACTATAGGTTTCTTGACCCCTTCTTTGGCTCCGGCCTCTACAGAACTCCGAGCTCCTTCGCCTATCTTCGGGTGGGGAGCTTCTTCTTTAAGGGGTTGCGCCAGCGAAGCCCCTTTTTCATGAGACTTCCAGGTTCCCGCCGCCCCTCTTCCTCCTCTCATTGGGATCCCCTCCGCTCCTCTCCTCAGGCGGCCTGCGTCGCTCTCCTTGGCCGACGCAAACGCCTCCATCAGCGTGATTGCTTTTTCAAGGTTTTGGGGTCTATGGCACCGCACCCAGTTCCTAGCCTGGGTGGGCAAACTTCCCACGAACTGCTCTACCATCACAAGTTCGGCGACCTCTCCCGCAGTCCTCTCCGAGGGTTTGAGCCATCTCAAACCACTGGCCCTAATCTTCTGCCCAAGTGTCCGCGGATGCACCCCGGGCTTCCACCGCAGCTCTCTTAACCTCATGCGGTAGGTGTCTTCCGAAATGTTCAAGGTCTGGAGAATGGTTTCCTTCACCTTCCCATAGTCCCGAGCCTCTTCCGGCGACAACGTATCTACTGCCTCCTGAGCTGGCCCGGTAAGGCAGGGAGTCAATATTAAGGCCCATTGCTCTTGAGGCCATTGGGCCGCCGCCGCCACCCTCTCAAAAGTATTGAGAAAAGCCTCCACATCGTCCTGCGGGCCCATCTTCATCAATTTGAGGGGGTTGAGCCCCACCGACCAGGTTAGGCCTCGTTCCCCCTGGCCCACAGGTTGTGGGGTCCTCCATAAACTGGTCATCTGGGAAACCAATTGGTTCTGAGCTGCTTGCTGGGCTGCACAGACTTGTTCCAGAACCCGAGTCTGCTGGGCCGACACGTGCTGCAGCATGAGTTGTTGCTGTTCCGCAAACCAGATAAATAGTTGCTCTTGAGAAGACGTAGGCCCCGCCCTAGGGGCGTTGC
>NW_024804924.1:0-4934 GCF_019175285.1 Sceloporus undulatus
TCTATTTTCTTGCTGATGGTAACTAATTTGGCTGAGTTGGTAACTAATTTGGCTGAGTTGGTAACTAATATGGCTGAGTGTAAGAAATGCCTTTTCCGGCTGTCTGGGCCTGCTTGCCACCAAAAGACAGCTCTCTGCTTGCTCTCAGCAAAGTCTGCTCCCCAACTAAAAACCTCTAGCTACAGCACAGCATGCTGGGAAAGGGCAAACCAAACCTGGAAATAATGCAGGGGAAACCTACAGCTCCTCCCACAAACTAATACAAAGAACTTTTCTACACTAAAATAATCTGTGGCCTGAACCAATGTGAAAGAAAAGGCAGGGGAAAGTCAATGAGTCCTGGCAGGACATCACAGGTCCCGACCCACAGGTTGGGAACCACTGGTGTAGAGAAATCTATGACAAGTTTATGACACAGTGTGATGATAATTCCCAAGCAGAGATTTAGAGACAATCTGTTTGTGGATGTCCACTTGGTGAGAAAATACACCAATCTCCCCCCCCCCACCCGACACACACACACACACACACACACACACACACTTTTATGCTCATAGGTTTCTACATCTCTGTTGTTCACAGACTTCAGCCTTGTAGCATTAAGAAGTGATGGAATTTAAATAATTTCCCAGATCTGAGAATACATCCATCACAGTTCATACTAGGGGAAGAGGACACACAAAAACCCTGTGGCTTCCAGGGCCATTAGCCCCAGATGAAGGTAGTAGGAAACCTCCTCTGAATAAATCTTTTTAAGACAACCCTAAAACAGGGTTGGAATCATGAAGGCACATAACAACAATCTTTGTCTTAACATGTGCCTTTCAATTTCATGATGTGCAGGATTTCACAGTGTAAAACAGTCCAATCACCACACATGTATAACATCTCTTATTTCTGAAATAATGGTTCAAGAGTCTTAAGTTGTATCAGCTTCTGTTAATCTTTTGACCAATAGGTCTAAGCTGACCTTTAGTCAGAAGCTTTACTCGACAACTACTTTAATTTTTGCTGCTGTTTCTTCTTGTGCTTCCTTTTGTTGTTGTTGTTGTTTTTGGTCTGTGCTGTTAAATCATTCCTCCCTACAACAGAAGGGAGGTGAAAACGTAAGCAGAAAATGGAAAGGTAACAGTCAGAAGTTCAAAGAGATTTTTTTGCCTCTTTTATCCAGTGCTTTAGATCACAATATTAATTATTTAGAAGAAACCACTTGTCCTTTGCCTGATAACAAATGTAATGTATTAACAAAATCAATACTGTGTGTCTGTGGCGTACTGCTTTGTATTTTATAGTATCACTCAGGTACCCTTGGGACAGCAGGATACAAGTGATATTAACCTTGTATCCTTGTGTTTTATATGGATTCTCCTTCCGGGCACTTTTGGATAAAAGAATCACAGAGCAATTTGTACTTTCTGAATAAAGACAGAAATAAAGGCTCAGCCAGGACTTGATATTATTTTCCTCCCCAAACAAATATACATGAAAAATAGGAGGAATGCAGATTTTGCAATGCAGCCAAACGCCCATGCCCAAACATTTTTGCAATTTGCTCTCAGCACTCTGAAGAACTTTTGGTTGTTTTTGCCCAAAACTGGCATGCCACCCAGTGACTTAACTTGAAATTATCTTACAACATATTATAGCCCTTGTCAAATGATGCTGCTTGTTTAGGCCAGTCTCCTATGCTAGCTATTGCTTAGGGCCTCGGATTATGAGGGGGCACTAAATACCTCATTTATTATTATTGTTGTTGTTGTTGTTGTTATTTTGCTTGATGGTAGTGCTCTGAGGCATCTTAAATTTGATATACATAGATTAGGGCCTCAGCATGTCTTAATCCATCCATTGCCAGGCTGCTGGAGAGACAGAGTGGTAAGGCAGGAGGTTGGACTGGATGGCCCTGGCGGTCTCTTCCAACTCTATGATTCTATGATATAGTAATGTGAGCATTGGACTAGGACTCTGGAGACTAAGGTTTGACCATTCACGGAAACCCACTGGGTCATCTTGGGCAAGTCACACACAGTCAGCTTCAGAGGAAGGCAAAGGCAAACCCCTTCTGTATAAATTTTGCCAAGAAAACCGTGTGATAGAGTCATCTTAGTTTCAAGTAAGAAATTATTTCAAGGCACACAAAACAACAACAACAGCCTGCCTGCTGGCCTCAAACTGTCTGGGGTAACATTAACCAGTCATCCAGACCATTTTTAAGATCCTCTCTGCTCAGCAAATGGTCTCAACATTATTCACCTTTTGCTGCTGTGTACTGTTCCCAGGTGTTCCTCTTAGCACTCCCATATTAGAAAAGTACATCCTGTAGTTGAGCATATACCATACATTTTAGTGGGGAAATGTTAACAGATGGTGACATTTGCATCTCATTCCTCCACAGTTGTATGAATGTGTCTGATAAAGTCAGTTAAAGATCTGATCAAACACACTGACTAAATAGGAACACATCTATGAGAATGAAAAGAAGTAATCATATGGAATTTTTAAAATGCATGCATTTATTATGGCACTGAGTCATTATAAATTTGTTTGTTTCAGGGCTCTTCTTGATGGAGAAATGTATTGGAAGATAGCAATATTTGTTGCTGTAGTTCTCATTAAAAGAACATCCAAATGATGTTGATGTTGCCCTGGAATATCTTCTTGCAACTCCCAGCCTCAGCTGCAACATTTTATTCCCCCCCCCCCCACCATGAATATCTTTTCCATTTTGAGACATATTGAAACAATATGTTTCATTCTTTTCTCCTCTATTTTTTTCAGAATTGTAGTGCTATAGTATGTCAGCAAAACAGCACTTTGCGTACAACTCTGTTTTAATAAATTAAAAACAATTCAGAGAGGAGAAAATTTGCACTTCAGTCTGTAGGACCACCTCAGCAAATGATGTATTGTTGTTGTTTTTCAATAATTTGGAAGATTCCCTAGTGAAGATCAAAGAAATGGCTACAAACAGCCCCCTAAAGTGAAAGAAATAGATGCAGAGGAGACAGCTGGCAAAACCCTGCAAAACTCAAGTAGTTGTATCATGAGAACTCATACTTCTTTAGACCAATCTGCAAGAGCCTTTTAAAGTGCTACAAGACTCTTTCTTGATTTAACTACATTTAACATGGTTCCACCTCTCTCTCTTTCTTTCACGCCTTTACTCTCTCTCTCATTCCCTCCCCTCCTTTGTCAGCAAACTGCCAGGAGAAGGATATACCATCCCTCTAGTAGAAGATGTATTAGGATGAAGGTTGCTTAAAATGAGATTGAGGGCCATAATTTACCCATCCTTCCTATAAATTAAACCATTAGAGTTCATGTCTAATAGCAGTTACTTCCATTTTAGTCATCTAATAGATCTCTCCTAATCCCCTCCTTTTTAAATTGCTTATTTGTGTATTTGGTGTGTTGTGATGTCAACAGCTAAAAAACTAGTTTGTTCTCTATCTTGAAAAATAAGGAACAGGGTAAGGGAGATAATATGTTAGTCTTACAAATAAAACTGTAAAATGTGAGAGTAAAAGCATTTGTTGCATCATGTTCTGTTATATCCTGTTCGTTAAAATTTTATCTGCACTAATTATTGAAGTAAGGAAACAAATCCTTGTTTCAAACTGTTACAGGACATGTTGTAGTTACACTGATGAAGCTACAGAGCAAGTGTGAAAGGCAGAGGGGTTCTACGCAGGTCAGTGTAAGGGACTCCTAAAGGTTTCTACACATGTTCACTCTGCACTTGGTCCACTCCATCAGCTTCTGATATCTTCAATGAGACACCTAGTTCAGCTCTTTTTTTATTACTAATTTAGACAGTATAATAGTAAATTGTTCCCTAACCACCCTCCCACACTAGGGACAACACTCCATGATTCAAAGTGTAATCACACAATTACTATCAAAGACAAATGACAGCAACAGACCATAATCTATATCCAAAGAGTGCTCATCACGATAGCTTCCAAAATCTCATATGGTTCAACAAGGGTCATGTCTAGAATTTCCATGTGATGTAAATGTTATGAATGGATGTCATGTACTTAAACAACATACTACACTGTTATCATGCTATTATTTCACTTTAACTTCTATGGCCGCCTCTTGTGGAATTCTGGGTTTTGTAGTTTAGTGAGGCCCAAGAGGTCTCTGGCTGAGTGTTCTAAATGCCTCTCCCTAAACTACAAATCCCATGATTGCATAGGAGACAGCATAGCAGTTCTAGCTCTATAACAGCGTAGTGTGTTATTGTCCCTGTTGGGGTGTGGAAAGACGCACTGTGTCCACCACAACCACCTGCAGAGTTGAACCATGTCGACAGGACGCCAGAGAGAAGGAATCTGAAGAGATGTCTGCAAAGGTATTCAGGCCAAGAAGAAGAATATTCTTTCACCACTGCAAACGGCCTTGAGCTCCCGGCTTGAGAAATAACAACAACAGCACTTCAAGCCTTCACTCTACACAAGGGCTTTAATAAATAAGTTACTTTAATAAATAAGTTACTTTGCCAACCAAAAACAACCATAACAATAAAACAGAGAGGCAACTGTCATAACTGACTCTCTCTCAGAAGGACCAACTGTCTCACTCTCCCTCAGTGACAGTTGAGAACGACAGTTGACACTTGCATCACCATTCCAATGATGCACTGTTTAAATGCTGACACAAATAACTGCCACTAGAGCTGTAAATAACTTCCACAACAGCTACCCCTAGTGGCCACATCCATGTCATTTTATCAGACCTGTTTACCATGGTCCTGACAGTCCCAATTCTCAAAAAGTTTCTTCAGCTATTTCAATTCTAGCAAGGTGATGCTTGAGTGTAAATTTCTCTAACAATGCAAGAGTCCAAACTTTGTCTAACCAGAAAGAAATGGATAAAGCTTTTGAGATTCTTTCATGCCCTTGCTATCACCATCCTTTCTGCATACATCA
>NW_024804925.1:0-4933 GCF_019175285.1 Sceloporus undulatus
CACACACACACACACACACACACACACACACACACACACACACACACTTCTTGGTGTCATAAGGGGTGAAATCACCTTTAAACAGATGAAAAACTGTCCTCCAAAAGGACCACAAGTAACTGGAGCAGCACTTTTAGTTTTGGAAAATGGCAGATGTGTATCCCACACATGCCCAGCCCTCTCAATCCATGTATTCACAAAGGAACAAACAAGATATGACAGTGGACATGACTGGGATCTTTGACCCACATGTTCAGCCAGAATCCTTCTGGTGCATACTGCATATGTTACAATCTATTGTACATGTGGTTGTGCTTTCTCAGTGCTTGCAGAAAGAGTCAGTAATGATGGCATCTAGAAAAGACGGGCTTTGTGGAAAGGTTCCTTTGAGGCAAGGTGCTGTGGGAAGCATGGCTTAGACAGCTATCTGTGTCACAGGAGAGGCAAATGTTTATGCCATCCTTCTCAGACTGCTGTGACTCCAAGGCCCCCTGCCTTCCCTCAAAGTATGGCATCTGGGAAACAGGCAACATGGAGTCAGCAGGTTTACACTGCTGCTGCTATGCCCTTTTTATTCCTTTCCTTGCTTCTGGAACCTATCCAGCCTATTCCCGCTTCCAGTACCACTTTCTTTATTTACTCAACAGGCAGAGCCAGTAGATTTCCTGACCCAGTTAACACACTTTCTTAATAACCGAAGAGGGTCACTATAATGAATATCTGTTGAAATTATAATATGCACAAATATTTAATATATTTTCCAAATTTGCATTCTGTCTTCCTTTTAAGGAGCACACTGTGCATACACAAAGTTATTTGCTGTCATGATTTTTAAAAATATGATTACAAATTTTTATAATCAGTAAATTCTTTTAATCTGCTGATAGAAATACAGCTATCTGTATGAAAATGCCTCTCAGGGCGTGGGTACAGTATTGTTTTCTCAGGAGTGTGGGAAGCGGTGAGGGGAGTTTCCACTGTCCTATTAGCACCTGGCTGGGAACAACAACTTCTCGCTTTCAGAAATGCCTATAATTATTCATTGAGCTGTAGATTACACTTAAATAATTGGTGCCAGCATTAAATGGAGGTAAATCAATTGAAAATGTGCAGCTGCAGAATTAAAACAAATTCCTGACTGCTCGGAATTGTAATGCATCTCACCAAACTATACCATTGGAGTGTACCACAGCCCTGTTATGTGTTTTACCTGGCAATTCTAGTGCACCAGCACTAGTGGAAATGCCACTTAAAAGGGAATGGCACATGAATGATCCAACTAGGGATGGGGAAGGCCTACTATCCTTTTATATTCACCTGCAGTAGTACCAAGACTACAACAGCAGGGATTGTGAAGGAGTATGGTATCTGGTTGAGACAAACTAATTGTAGCTCCTGTCTAGGATTGGAAAAAAAAAGTATTATCTTTTGTTCTTCTTTCTTTTATTTTTTAAGTCATGCTTTTGGTGGTCTGCAAGACTATTTAATGAAAACATGGACAAAACTTTCCCCTTCATATCATCAAGGAGAAACCATGAATGGCAGATTCACTTTTCCTCTCTTTATAAATTGTACAAGAATAAATGCACACAATGCAAAAACTATTTGAAAACAAAAATGCCTAGCAATATGTTTTGGCTAATGCTGAAATGCATACAAAATGGGAGTACATTAAGAAGAATGCATTGAAAGGGGTATACATAAGGAAAACTTCATACAAAATGCACATGAATTTTCATGTGAAAAAATACCCAAACTGTGTAAATCATAACAGACTAAGAATGAGAAGAAAATGCAGTTGAGATTTAGAGAAATACAATAAAACTGTAACAGATTTCTACACACACACACACACACACACACACACACACACTCTGTCTGGGAGGAATAGGATAAAAAAATAAGCTGAATGCAATTTGAATGGAGCCTATCATCATTTCTTTTGCTTATATTTCCTCATTAGAAACAAAAATGACTCAACTGAGGCTATAGTACTTTGGACATACCATGAGACAACATGGCATGGAAACATTGTGGAAAAGAACAACATGGGTTCTCATGCTGTGAAATGTCTGCAGCAGTACGAACAGCAGAAGACCTCAGTACAAGTCAATTGATTCAACCAAGGAAGCTACAGCACAGAGTTCTCAAGACCTGAGAAGTGTGCTGTTAATAACAAGGTCCCTTGGTGAAATCTTATTCATAATGTTATCATTAAGTCAAAGCTGACTTGACAGCATGTAACAGTAGCAACATGTGATCTTTATTAAGTTGGGGGTATCAAGAAAACAGGCAAGGACTGCTTATCAAGCACAATTATGCAGCCCTGGTGGCGCAGTGGTTAAATGCCTGTACTGCAGCCATTCACTCAAGACCACAAGGTTGCGAGTTCAAGACCAGCAAAAGGGCCCAAGCTCGACTCAGGCTTGCATCCTTCCGAGGCCGCTAAAATGAGTACCCAGACTGTTGGGGGCAAATTAGCTTACTTGCTGTTCACCGCTATGATCTTTGGAATAGCGGTATATAAATAAATAAATAAAAATTATATTTACTGGTAATTCCACCTGTAATCCACAGGAATTCAAGACGTCCAGGAGCACTCAGATCAACAGACCTCCATGGCATACATATTAATCATATCACTATGTAAGGTGAAGTAGCACCTATGATAGTACAGGTCTACATGAAAGGTGCTTTAAAAGTATTTAAGGAAATGATTTCGGTCATGTTGAGCAGGCATTTTTTAAAACAATACACATAAAAACTTTGGTTTTGTTCACACAACACTTCTTGATTTAGTATTCCAAACACATTTTGTCTTCCTTTAGTGCTTCCAAGAAGAGACAGCAAAGGGATATATATTTGGCACCTGTTTATGCCTTGTCTGTGGCTACATAAGGAGTCTGTGAATATTAGTTTAAAGAAATTGTGGTTGGAATGTTTAGAGTAATACATCATTTCATATCTTTCAGATTAAAATGTGTGGTCAAGCAACACCATCAGATTGTGGCCAAGATGGCAAAAGTGAGGAAGAACAGACAAGCTAAGAGAGGCTGTGGAAGTTTGCTTTCAGTGGCTCTACTGGGAAAGGCAAGATTCTGCCCCTTTCCTCTTCCTCCACTTATGCTGTATCTGCACTGCAGAAATAATCCATTTTGATACGACTTTATCTTCCACAGCTCAATGTTATGGTGTTCTGGGAATTGGAATTTTGTGCTATATTTAGCCATCTCTGTCAGAGAGCTCTGGTTCAACAACAAACTACAAATCCTATGGTAGTTAAAGTGGTGTAAAACTGGATTATTTCTGCAGTGTGGATACAGCCTTACTTAACTGACTTTTTGCACTTTGAACTCTGTTTGCAACAATTGAAGTAAGATGAAGGGAAAAGTGGGAGGAGGAGAGAGAAACCTGGACATTTTACAAGCATCTGAAAAAGTGACACAGCAGAGGATTAATTATCTGTCCCTATCAAACTGGGTCAGTTGGAAGTGTATATGGTTTGAAAGACATATCACTGCTCATGATCTATGTACTTATTCCAATTTTATCTCCGAGAAGCAGGTTTTGAAGTTCCTATGTTGTTTCAAAGCCACACAAAGTGCACACACCAAGGGAACAAATATTTTCTATGAAAGCATTTTCAATTTTTAAAAAAGTATGTTTTGCCTCAATATTGCTTAGATATACATATGCCTCAGTGGTTACAGTGGGATGGGGAAAATATGGCAGCAACCTACAATTCTTTCTAGCATGAACATTATTATGTAAAGCAGACATGAATTCCATGAGATGATAAGATTATTAAAACACATACTGATATCCTTGTACAGTGATAACAAAACTGTAGGAAAATACATAATTCCTCTGCAACTTCACCTATATTCAAGTGGAGCTTATACTCTGCTCAGCAATTCTTTGCTTATGACCTTGGACTGTTTTAAACCACCTATGATGTCTGTTTCGCCCCTTCAGCCCTCATACTCAATAGGGGAGCTGTCTAAAGAGAAACAGAAGTTATGTTTACAAACCAATCCAAAGAGCTCAGCCTAATCCCCTCAAGCCATTAACGCAGCGGGAACACAGAATCACAGGCCGAAATTGTTGTGTCATAGGCTGGTCAGATGGAATAATCGCCTGCGATGCCGGTTCCTGGAGCAGGCTTTACATGATCAACAAAACAATTTGATGATTTGGATTTATGAATGGAGAAGTCAGGACCACTATACCTGTACTATTTATTAAAGATAAGGCAACTAGTGTATTACTTAATCTTAATATGATGTATTAGTTACTTGAAATTAGAGAATGCACAAAAAGTATACACTTCCTACAAAAGAGACAAAATTTCAATCCCTCAATATTACTAAAGCTATCAAATATTTGAAGCGCTGGGGAAGGCAGAAAATTAGTTACAGTTACAGTTGGCCCTTTGCATCCACAGATTGTTCATCCATGCATTTAAGATTCCACGGCTTGAAAATATTTAATTTATATCTAAATTTCTAGAGTTATACCCCTTTGGGCAAAATAATACAGTCGCCCCTCTGTTCCGGACCCCCTCACAAAAATGGAATTTCGTGTATATTCAAGTCCCATTGGCTTGAATATAGGTGCGGCCACATGCCCCATTCATTCCCCCTCCATTCGTCTCTTGTGCATAAGTGAGGGACGAGAGTCTGAAGACTGCGAGAACAACAGAAGGACTATACATGTATTTATTTATTTATAAACGCATAACATGTAAATGGGATGGGGAAACTGCAAAATAATATAGAGAGTAACATCTAACACAAAATAACATGTGAACATTCATCTCTGATGCTTTTCCCCAGGTGTTTCAGCATTCTGACCTCTATTTATAGCGCTTTAAAAATAAAGGATAATAATAATAATAATAATAATAATAATAATAATAATAATAATAATAATA
>NW_024804926.1:0-4933 GCF_019175285.1 Sceloporus undulatus
GGGGGATTGCAGGGGAAAAAGAAGAGATCTTTGATACAGCTACTGCTGGTTTCCAGTAAGAAGGGACAAGGGGGGCAGTTTTCTATCAAAAACCTATTGAACTGGAGGGAAGAAAAAAAATAAAACTCCAAACACTCTCATACTTCCTAGAAAAACAAAGAAGACGGCACATCTTCATCTCTGTAGAAATGGAAGCATCAGAAAGGAAACAAAGGCCAAGGAACGAAGTCAGAAGGTGACATCCCCCCTAGTGTCTGTGGAGGACAAAAAGTGGAGACCACAACTGGAGGCCTACCAGACATCTCTTCGCCCAGCCAAGGTTTAAGGTGGGCCGGAAGTGACCATTCAACCACTTCTGCTGCCGCTTCCGGGTCCCCAGACTCAGTTGCTCTCCACTAGCTTGGCCAAGTCCTGCCGCAGCTCACTCAGCTCAAAGATCTTCATGTCCATGGTCTCTGCCACTTTGGCCACCTCCTGGTACATCTTCTCCCTCTCAGACAGCGTCTCGGAGAGTGACTGTTCGGCTGCGTTCAAGCGGTGTTCCAGGTCTGTGTTCCGTCTCTCCAGCTCCTGAGGGGAGAAGGGAGTCATGCAATCTTAGAGTCGGAAGGGATTGCAAAGGAAGTTCTGAAAGTAAAAAGCTGCTGTTTTTCTCCATTTTACCTTTGGTTTATTTTTGCGTTATGTCACGTTTGCACCAATGTCATGTGATAAACTTCCTGCATTTGCGGTTTTTTAAAAAAATTAAATCTAGTTTAACTCCTGTTCCTGAATGGGATTTTGCTAGCGTGATAAGGTCCAATGGATATTCTAGGCTAGATCAAGGATAGGCAAGTGTATGTGTGTGTGTATGTATGCACATGGATGTGTGTTTGTGGAATTGAGAAGGAGGAATCCTGGGAGAACACACCAGAGTCTTCATGAGGCCCACCGGCCAAACTTTGCCCCTTTCTGGGTTGGATGAATCTGACCTGCCAGAAGGCAGCTCCACATATTGACATTCAGCTTTGAGTAGCTCAAACAAACAAGCAAGCCAAGCCAGATGCTTCCCAGGAAAGACCAAACAACAAGGACCCAACAGGCATATGAGACACATCAAAGTATTTCAGTGGGAAATAAATTACAATTAATATTTTTCTTGCCCCCACCCCACTCCAAGGTGATTCTTCTGCTTAGAGGGATAAATCCCCGAGAGACCCACTCCGATCACAACAAGCTTTCCCACATTTCACCTCCTTCCTTACCTGCACCTTCTGACGGGTTTCCTCGCACTCCTCATCGGCTTCCCAGCAGGACCCTTTCTGGCTCTTCAGCTGCTGAAGCTCCTGAATTGTGTGGTGGTATTTGGGAAGGAGGGCAAAGTGGGTAAAAGAAAGAGAAAAGGTATGGAGGACTGGCCCAAAGTGACTTTCATAACTCACTTGGATCTGGATTCTCTGATTCCCCAAAGAAAATGCAAAACCTACAGCCTGTTACAGTAATACATTCCTCAAGCTCAAAATGTGCACACCAGAACATTTTTGGTTACCTAAAAGGTGAACCAGAGCTTAGAGTTTGTGATCCAGCACAACAGTGTTTTGAAACCCTGGATTCAACTGCTTTCCCTCTTCCACTTTGGCCCTTCCAACCATACTAAGTGGTATGGTTCCTTTTCCTAGAGGAGATGAGAACGAGGACTGGGACCACCAACTATCACAGTAACAACGGCAACAACAATACTGTATATACTCATGTATAAGTCTAGAAATTTAGGTCAAAAATTGACTCCAAAAATCTAAGTCAACTAGGTCAATGTAAGTATTGTATCTTAACTCTTATTTAAAAGAAGGAACCATCGCCTTGTGAAAGTCAAGAGTATAACCTGTCCTGGAAGCAACAACCTCCTCTTCTCTCTCATCCATCCAGCTTTAACAGTGAGAACAAAGATTTATGCCTGCTGGAATTTTGTAGATTCTTTGTCATTGTTTTCCTTTGCTTCATCCTTTAGATCCTTTGCTATATGCCCCTAAATTTTACCCTCGACTTATGCATGGGTTTTATCAAAATCCATAATTTTGGCCCCAAAACTTGCCCTCGACTTATGTTGATTTAGAGTCGAGTATATACAGTAGTTAAAAGGTGAAATGCTAACAGGTTTCAGTTAAAAACATATACTATAAAAACACAGCAAAAATAATTAATAGGAAATTGAGTACTTAATACAAAGACCATACCACCTAAAACAATCAGTCCTCAAATATCCATTGAAACAGAAAGGTTTCTTTGCAGAAAACCTGTCTGCAGAATGAGGTGCCAATCTAGCCTCTCTGGGAAGGCAATTCCGGAGTCTGGGGCAGCCACCAAGAAGGCTCCATCTCCTGTGTTCCTACTAGATGTACCTGTGAGGGTGATGGGAAACACTGAAAAGGGCCTTCCCAGATCTCAAAAGACAGGTCGGTCCGTGCAGGAGACATACAGTCCTCCAAATAACCTACCTCTGAACTGCTTCGAGCTTCATAGGTTGCAACAATCACTTTAAAATGTGTCCAAAAACAGACCAGCATCAACATTAGATTGTTGCAAGGATGAAAGACTCCAGGTGGTCGAAAGGATTTTGAAGGTCATCATTAAGGATTATCATTTGCCCACCTCTTCCTTAAATGGTTCCAAATACCTCCAAAACATGGTATTTTAGTGCATAATTCCATTTGGAGGGGGGCTACATCTGGCCTATGGCCCACATCTTCCTCCCTTGCTTCATTCTTATTGTTGGGAGTGGAAGAGGAGTGAGAGGCGGAGGAAAAAAGAAAAGAAAAAGAAGGCCGAGGCAATGGCAGCGAAGTATGCTGTTCCTCCCACAAACCTGAGCATTTGGCCTGCGGTGCATTCCTGGAAGATGCATGCAAAATGAACAGGCCCTGGCCCTGTAATTAAACCTCTGCTTTGAACTGCTAATTCAACTGGTGCCCAGGCGAAACAGGAAGGTGGGCAGATGCAGCAGATGCCCAGGGCAACTGCTGAAGGTAATGGGGTGTCCTGCAGGAAAGGAGGCAGCTGGCAGCACTGGAAGAAGAGGCAGTAAACATCTCTGTAGGACTTGCAGAGGGTGTGTGTATGATTCTGGGACCTTTGCTCTTGGTTATGTAAATTCACAATGAGCCAGAGCCACAAACATCTTCCTGCCACTAGGGAAGAAGGCATGGTATTCAGTGTGCACTGTGTGTGCCTTTTATGATTGAGGAAGGGGTAACTGCATGCCCTAATGACAATTGGGTTCCCCTGGGTGTCCTTCTCAACTATACACTCAATGTACCCATCATAGAAGCATAGAGATGGAAGAGACCTGGAGGGCCATCCAGTCCAATCTCTTAACATACAGGAATACATAATCAAAGCACCCCCAACAGATGGCCATCCAGCCTCTGTTTAAAGACCTCCAAGGAGGGAGATTTGACTACACTCCAAGGGAGTGTATTCCACTGTCAAAAAGCCCTTACTGTCAGGAGTTCCTCCTAATGTTGAGGTGGAATCTCTTTTCCTGTAGCTTGCATCCATTGTTCTGTGCCCTAGTCTCTGGAGAAGCAGAAAATAAGCTTGCTCCATTCCCAATGTGACATCCCTTCAAATATGTAAACGAAGCTAACATATCACCTCTCAACCTTACCTTCCCCAGACTAAACATACCCAGTTCCCTGGTTCCTTATCCATGGACTCTGGGACAGGAAAATGGAGGGGTCTCAAGTCCCAAAACTAGGCAATGGGGTCTCTGTCTTCTCCCCTCCCCCCCATAAAAATGATTAAGGAAATAGTAACACCTAAACCCCTATGTAGTTGAGATCCTTCAGGGACTATCAACCAAGGGTGTACTACTACTACTACTACTACTACTACTAATAATAATAATAATTTATTTATACCCCACTCTTCAGTCAAGGCTATCAGAATGGTCATTACTGTGCTATTGCTTTCAGGGTACTCAGATTGTTGCCCGCTTCAGCTGGAGGAGAAGGAGGCCTATTTAAATGCAACATATTTTGTATTCATTGTTTTGTAATAACTTACCTGTAACTAGTCAAAATGCATAACCTGCCTGCCAGTGTTGAAACAACAACAACAACAACAACAACAACACCTTAAAAACAGCTTCAAGGTCCCCATCCTTACCTCCTCTTTGGCTTTCACCAGCTGCTCCAGTTCTTCCAGTGCCGGACTGGCCTCCCCTTTGGCCAGGCTGGACAAATCGGACCCTCTTTGGGCTTCCAGTTCTGCCACCTGGGAGGAGATTACAGGACAAGGAGGACAGTGCCAGGGTAAGGAGGGAAGAGAGTACAGCATGTTAAAAGACGATGGACATTTTGATAGTGCTGTCTGCCTTCAAGTCAACTCTGACTTACGGTGATCCAATTTAGGGTTTTCCTGACCAATCTCTTTAGAGGGGATTCGCCATTGCTTTCCTCTGAGGCTGAGAGAGTGTGACCTGCCCAAGATCACCCAATGGCTTTCCATTGCTGAGCAAAGATTCAAACCCTAGTATCCCGGAGTCCTAGTTCAACAACTAAACCATAAAACATATCTAGGGGTAGCTGTGTTGGCCATGTAACAATAACATCCAAAATCTACAAAGCATTGATAATTTTATGGGGCCAACCTAAATGCACATTATACATGTTGTAGGCCTTTGAAGTGTCACTGGCTTCTTCACCAGGTAAAAATGTTAAAAATCACACAGGAGAAAAAATTGTGACCATGTTAATTGAAAGACATTTAGGTCCATTTTAAGTCCTTTCAAATCAATAGGACTTGCTTCAGGGAAACTAAGTTCAGTACAGGAATTTTAATGTGAAACATACTTTTGGAGGAAAACACAGTACACATAAGCCACAAACATATACAATCTCTCATCTCTTGCTCTCGCTCTGTTTCCCGAGGACTAGAAGCTTGCTCTTTTCTCCCA
>NW_024804927.1:0-4931 GCF_019175285.1 Sceloporus undulatus
TATTTCACCCTGAGAGCATATGAATGTTAAAACACTATACTTCTCAATGGAAGTTTTCTATAAAAATAAAATGTCTCTTACTCAGCAAGCATGTCTCTTATTCAATACCATGTCATCCAATCTCCTCTCCTTCAAGGGTGCTTTCTTTACTCTCTCACCTCCAGTCCCGTATCTTCACACAAGGGAACTTCTTAATCTGGGTTTTTTTTTCTGTGAATAAAACTAAACTGGGTGGCAGTTTCAGTATTATAAAATACTGGCAGCCATGCAGCAGCTTACCTTCTTGAAATAATTCCTAGGGTGATCACCTTCTCAATAGCTGCCTCTTTCATGCTGCTGATGGCGAATTTGGAAACTTTTGGAATGTTGCTAAATTCTTTCCCTTCTTGTGCCAGTATTATAGCCACTGTATACCTTCATGATACTGGATTAGAAAATAACTTCCTCTGGGCCTCATTTAAGGTCTTCTCAAAGGACCTATGTCACTGGCAAGCATCTTCAATGCTAGCAACTGATACCCCTGTTAGTTAGGACTCATAGTCCCACCCAAACTTGGGGAATCAGAAATGAAATAGTTCTTATAGGACTTAGGCTCTGTGCAGACAGGCATTTTGGACCGGCCTGGATGCAGAGTTGGGCTGTAGCGTCTACACAACACATGCCCTGACTCCACCCCCAAGGTGCCATGATGCCGTGTGCTGCACCACGTGGTGCATGGCATCACAGGGCTCCTCCAGTGCTGCATCCACACAATGCAACAGTGAAGGAGCACTATATAGCCATGGTGCTGTGGCTATCATGCCCTGGAAAGGCCAGATCAGGCCCATGGTGTGCAGTTGCTGTGGCCCTGATCTAGCTGAAAAAGGGGTGGCTGAAGGCCACCCCTTCGGGGCTATTTGCACAGCCCCTTACAGGTAGAGGAAATGTAGAATGTTCTAAGGATGAGATCATCTCTATTTTCTAATAAGAAGACAGTATGGTAGTATTGTGGCATTTGATAATGTCTACCCATTTGCAAACATACAAATAGTGTAAGAGAGACAAGTGCAGAGACACTGCTAGGCCATCACTTCTATCTGGAACAAAGAACATGATCTTGAAGCCCCTTGACCAGCTGACACCTTTCCTTTGCTGGATTTATTCCTATGTTCAGATTGTGAGAAAGGCCATGGGAAGATGAGTTGAAGAATATAGAGGACTTACAGGCCAAAAAGCCAGACACAAGTTGCATCTACACTGCAGAATTAATGCAGTTTGACACCACTTCAACTGTCATGGCTCAGTGCTATGGAATCCTGGGATTTGTAGTTTTGTGAGATATTTGCCTCCTCTAAAGAGATCTCTAGTGCCACAACAGACTACAAATCCCATGATTTCATAGGATAGAGTCATGATGGTTAAAGTGGTATCAAATCATATTAATTCTGCAGTGTGGCAGCAATCTCAGAAAGCTGAGAACAGGCAATTAGACTCATCCACAGTCAAGAGTGGGGGGTAGGAATCATGCAACCCTCCAAACATTTCTCAGCTGTAACTCCTAGCATACTTATACTGGCTACAGCTGCTAGGATGTGAGTTTCAAAAATATCTGGAGAGATGCATGATTCTTTTGCCTGATATACAGGCAGTAAGGGATGTGAGCTACAGAAAAGAATATAAACTTACAGATATGGAATTCAAAGATATAACTGTGTTAGTTTGTAAAATCAGTACGTACAGAGATCTTGTAGCACCTTTGAGACTAACTGAAACAGGTATGGGATTAGATATAGGAAGTAAGGGAAAGCAAAGAGACAATAAGAGGTTATGTCTTGTAGTAGATTCAAAATATTCAATAGAACTTCAATAAATGGGAAAAATCCAATAAGGAAAATTAAACAGTGCTTTAATATAGATGCACTTCTCTAAAAAAATGCTTATATACAGCTCTTTCTTTTCTTTCTTTGTATATTATCATTCTGCACTAATATGCCCCTTTAAGTCAGAGAGATATAAAAGCCTTTAGGAAAATAAGCTAGGGCAGGTAAAAATCTGATAGGAACGAATAAAAAATGCTACAGTATAACAACTATATGGGTATGTGTGATAGTTTGAAGTTAAAAATAGGTGAGTGTTTACAAAGCTGATGTAGCAAATGGAAACCAGCTTTGGCAAAGTACAGAGTAAATGCACCTTGTTCCTGCATAATTGAAACATCTAAAGGTAAAAGACTGTGACACCATAGATGACATCCAGTAAACAGGAAAAAAGCTTTGAAACAGTTTACAAGACGTGCTTGTGTGTGAGAGAGAGGGAGGAGGGAAGCCAAAGGAAAGGAACAAAACAACAACAGAACACACAAACCCCTTACAAGTCATATAATTCTCAAAGGAAATTGCCCTTGTTTAATTTTATACCACCTGATGCAAACAGATGAAATCAAAGAGATAACAGATGTACTATTAGGATGTAAACCATGCAATTATTCTAGCAAATTAAAGGCACTAATGTAGATGCTAGGAGAAAATTTCCATTTCCTCAGCACTGTTTGATATAGCAAAATAGTTGGTGACACAATAGATAATGATATTTTCTATTCCAATGTCTTCTATTTATGTTATTGGCTTATGATGGTATAAATCCAAATTACGATCGTATGTCACTTTTCGGCCATTGTGGAGGTTGGAATTCTTTCCTTACCTCATATAATGGTGAAAATCTCCACATAGCCCACCTTTTAGTAGAAGGAGCCCCCATGACTGTTTAATGAGCAGTAAAAAGCAGGGGGCTGAATCTCTATTGTCATATTCAAAACAATGACATTATTACTGTTCAACTGTTTTGGAAGAAGTGAAGTGTAGCACTTGGGGAAACTGTAGGACCAAAAGTTTTCTTTCACCTCTGAAATGAGGTGACCTGGCTGCTGGTGATGCTGGGGGCAATGTGTCTCTATATTCATGGGAGACATGCTGTAGTTATCAAAGAACACATACAGAGAGATGGGGTAGCCATGGGAAGCCCTCTAAGTCCTGTGATAGCAAACTTTTTCATGGAACACTTTGAAAAGCAAACCCTGGAAACAGCACCAAAAAACCCCACATGTGTTACATGAATGACAATTTTTCAGACCAGTTTTCTCAAGAATACTCTGGCTCTGAGTTCATACCCAGAAGCCAAACACTGGAGAAATGGGATGCTTGGAGACACCTAGCTTTTCCTTCTAAAAATGGCCTTCTTTTATTCATTGGTGCTCGTGTAGACACCTTCTGTATTTTTGTCAGCCTGTCACAGTTGCCTCTAGTGGTACACCTTTGAAGTGAACCTCTACAGCATTCTATCTGTAGCCTCTAGCATTCCAGAAAAAAGATTTGCTAGTGTACTTAGACTGACCCTATTTTGGTATCAGTGGTCATTGCCTCGGTGTTTCATGGCCTGAAGAAAGTTCTTTGCCTGGTGTGTGTTGCACCACTCTACTCTGTAACAGCCTTTCGTGTACAGAGTTCTGAAACAGATGTGTTGATAAAATGATAACAGCAGTTGCCTTAAAAATGTTTCCTAATAACGTTTAATGTATAACCCTATGCCTGAGTGTACAGCCTATTGTTTTTCAGTGTTGGGGTTAGGAGGGTGTCAACATTTTCACTAAATACTGGAATTATTTCAGATAAAATGAATTTTAGTTATGACAGGTCACAAACTCACCAGTCTTACAGGAGGTAACCAGAAGTTTTCTATCGGTACCCCAGTCTATCTAATAACTCAGTGTGAAATATGTTATGCTATGATATGTCTTTCACAGGAACATTGCTATTTTTAAAATAACAACAACAACATCTAAAGTGCAGAATTAATGTAGTTTGACACCACTTTAACTGTCATGGCTCAATGCTGTGGAATTCTGATATTCGCAGTTTTATCAGCTATTTAGCCTTCTTTGCCAAAGAGCTCTGGTGCCACATCAGACTACAAATTCAAAGATTCCATAGGATGGAACCATGATAGTTAAAGTAGTGTCAAACTGTATTTATTTTGCAGTGTGGCAGCAGCCAAATATGGCCAACTCACTAGGGAAAAGTATTAATTTTTTGCAATTTTCCCCTTCTCCCTGCAGCTCCCCACATTTCAAGCAATTTCTCTGTCCCACCAGGATGTAGATGGCTTCCAAGATGATAGATTTCCTTCAGTGAATTTACTTGGGCTAGCAACTAATGTTGTCATCCCACTTGTGCAGATACTGTGCTTGTACTAGATACTTACCTGCACACTAAGCTCATGGCGAAAGTCAACATATTTTCCAAATGCACAACTGGCTGTGCAATGGTTAGTGCAAACTGTTGGCCAATCCGCTGTGTGCTTTGTAGCACAAATAACAGCATAATCAGTAGGGTGTCTATAAACATATAGCTGCTTGCACAATTGGAAATATATATATAACAAAACTGGCAGTGCACTGTTTGTTTGTTTGTTTCCTAATCTTTTTACAAACCAGGCTAAAATTTTGGCATTTATTTGGATCCTAAAGAAAGCTAATGCTATGCTCTAATTTAAATGTTATTTGTCTCCAATGATTAACTTTTAGAAAATGGGCTTAATCATTTCTAGCCATAAAGCTTAAAGTATTTAAGGAAAAAACAGAGAGTATTGCGGGTATCTGAGTAAAAAAAAAAAACATTGCTTACATTAATATGACCTTCTTGCACTCATTTTTATTTAAAAAACAAAACCACAGCTCACTTCAGACTAAGAAAAAAGAGACAACAGTCACTTCCCAATTACAAAAGTGCTTTGTTTTGTTTTTTAACTGAAATGTGAATGGGACACCCTCCACTCATTTTTACAAAGAAATGGAAAAGCTGTCTTCTAATGATTACACTTTCTTATTTGATTTCGCTTGAAACTGCATTCCCTGGTGAATTAGTAAAATGTAGCACACATTCAATTTTTATTTTTGA